>NW_020455888.1:753455-811604 GCF_003342845.1 Nothoprocta perdicaria | reverse complement strand
GGTAGATTTATTTTGGATAGTTTCTGAGCAGGTGTTTCCTTGATGTTCGAAGGGCCTACATGAGAGGCCTGCTTTGCGTACGGCCTTCTCAGCTGCAATGGTGCGGCGGGCTGAGGCCGGCGTCGAGCGTTTACCCATCCGGGCCAATGCCGACGGCAGATCCGCGCCGATCCCCACCGCGGGCCTAGCCGGGACACAGAGCAGATGTCGGGGATTACGGCGAAGGCTTCGGAGGGGCTTTAGGCCGGGGTATTTGCGGAAGTCATTCATTGCGGAGGCCCGGGCGGGACCTGCTTGTGAAACCGCTCTCCGTGGAYCGGGATATCCAAATCAAAAGCAAATGTTTTTCCTGGTGCCTTTGGAATAAAAGGGAAAGCATAAATCAATATAATAAAGGGGGTTTAATGCACCAAGTGATATCATGTTTCTGCAGTGCTGTTCTTCACGAGGACGTGGGCAGCACGGGTTTCTCCAGGCAGCGACACCTCCCAGCCGCCAGGAGCAAAGGTTCCCTTGCAGGATGCTTGTCCAGGGACAGGGAGAAGCTGCGTCCCCCTCAAGACCCTCCATCACCTCTGGCTAGAACTGTGGTCTTTCTTTCATAGATGTTTAATGACTAGGAACATTTACTGTGAGCCTGTCTTTCCTCAACTGTTTCATTTATCTCGGGCCCTCTCATTTTGAATATCCATGGGAGGCAAAGCAGCTCAGAAATTGGCCAGCTGTGGTGAAATAGGGCTGGTAGATGACCAAGACTGAGAAGTGGGGAGGAATTGCTACATCACTAGCATGTGATGTAGACAGGCTAGATGCCTACATGTCTACTACATGTAGCCACAAAGTACCAGGCAATACCAGTAAGGTTTTTCAGGGATCTTTATGGGCTTTATTTGTGGACACAGAGCGAACCCTTGTCGCTGTATTTTACTATGTGATACAGAAAAGAAGATTTTATTTTACTGTGTAATGTGGAAAAGAAGATTTATGTAAYGTGCTGAAAATACTAATTCTGCTTTTAGGAAGATTTTGTATGTGGTAATATACTATGTATGTGATAAATCAAGAAAGAGACAGTGGTTGTATGAAGAAGTCATGTGCACTCAAGCAAAATTGCTTGGGAAGAGAGTTGAAGGAAATGAAGGAAACTATCCATTTGTGATAAGACTCCGTTGATCTGAGTTAAACTGCAATTGTGCCAGAGTAACTTAAAGTCCATAGAGGCTTCCAGAGAGACATTATAGTGGTAAAGAACACATTAAATTTTGAGCTGTTTTCAGAGCACGTTTAAGAACATAGCTACTGAATAGTAGTTCAGTGAAGATAAAATCCCAAGCAAAGGTTTAGTAACAGAGCTAATGAATTGCTCTATACTAGAGAAAYATGTGGTGTGGGGAAGTAGATGACTGTTATCTGATGCAAGTCTCCATTGCTATAACAGGGAACAGACRAAAACCCTAGTTTAAAAGACACGGTTTGCAGGAGGCAGAGCTCTGTGTCTGGAATGAAGTATTCTCAGCTGCTTTTGACTTCGGTTAGAATTGAGCTTAACTCAGTGGTTTATAAGCTTAGACCCCAATTTGAAAAAGATCTGCTTCTCCGGGCCTTGCAGTTGGTAGAACAAATTTGTTCCGTGCCATTATAAGTCACTTTTCTGAAAGTCTTGACTTATTAAGGAGTCTTCAAGATGTGAAACACAGGGAAGCATGGTATCCCAATAAACTTCATCCCAAAACACATCTTAAAAACATAATATCAAAACCCAGATCTTTCCACCTAATGCTCTAGCTTTGTGCAAGCAGCAAGGGGTGTGCAGAGTGACCAGCTTTTGTCAACTTTGTGACCAGCTGCCTGCAAGTGCAGGTACCTGCAGACCATTCTCATGTTCCACCTAAATTCTAKATCGAGGCACTGGAGAAGCCTCACGTAAATCAACTTGCCGAATGTGGGACAAGTTGTCGAGTCGAACATGAATGAAATTTGATGAAAGTTTTATGCTTGACCGTTCCAGATCTCTACAATGTCTGTGTTGTCGAATTTGAGTTTGGGTCAACAGCTTCACTTGGAGGACAAAGCTATTTTGACCATCCAGGCAGGTATGCAGGTGCCAATTTTACTTGCTCAAAATATTTAATAGAGTAACTTAGGTAATATGAGTTATAGTTCATTTTTTTTTATCCACCTTCTTGAGGTGGTCTGCAGATAACAAATATGTCTGGCACAAAGATGTACTAAGTAGCAAAACATACAGAAGAATAGATGTGGATGTCAAAAGATGATTGAAAATGAGCAAAGGAGTAATAGTGTGAGATGGGGAAGGTTATTATCTGTTACTTATGTAAAAAAAAAAAATCAAAATACTCCCATAAGCACTTCTTCAAAAGCACATGTACTCAAAACACTCCRGGGAAGTAAACTGTGTTTTCTGCATTTCCTTCGAGGTTAGGAAACATGCCAAAGCTCATACCATGAAACAGAGATGGAGGTGGAGTTAGACAAGCGTGGTTTTGCCGTAATCTTTGTGCTGCTCTTGGTGGATCACCTTCCAGCTTAAGGAAGCATCTTTGGCTATTTTGAGGAGGACATATATCTTGAAATACAGATGCATTTTGTGCAAGGAAGCCAGTTTTTGTGCAGGAAGAGCTGGAAAATCTCAGCACACAAGTTTGAAGATTCTGTCTCTTTTTGTAGGTGTAACTTGGCTGGCTGTACAAATATCTTGCATCTTCATTGGCAAGTAATAGCTTCTGCTAAGCCTAATTACTCCCTTGGAGCTTTAAATCTAAAAGCCGGTTCTATAAAATTTAATATTTTCACCTGCAGTTTTCATGATAAAAGCACAGTTATTAAATAGGGGCAGCCACTATACAACAGTGGTTACCAATAAAACCTGCACAGAAAAAGCTATAGGCACCAAACAAACTTGGTTATAAGCTGAACGTGACTTCGGAAAGGGAAACATAGTTTTAAGATACAAGTTTATTTTTAGATGTAATGTAGAAGCTTAAACCAAAGTGAAGCAGATTGCACGAGGCTTTGTTTCATTGTAAGGTCTCTCAAAGCTGTCGTTTCAGGCTTACTCTGCTCTTTGTATTTACGCCTGTATTCATTTAGCTTGAGGAGGGGAGGAAGCTGCCAGACTTCCAAGAAGAGCTGTGGGAGTGAGCTGGCCTTCTCCCAGGAAAACACACTCCCCAGCAGCTTTTCTTTGGGCACAGAGAAGTTACGAGCAGCGTGGCAGGGTCACCATGCATCACTAGGAGCTCCCCGTGGGCTTCTCAGCGACATCTCCAGGTGTGAGATCATGCAGCTCGTTTTAGACCGCCGTAAAGGTAGGTTATGTTGTGTTGCACAACCATCTAAGTGGAGAGATTTAAGAAAACTCMAACTGTCTTGTGAATGAGGATAACACCCAGCCCGAGTCAGGTGGAGAACAGTAAATCTCTAAGATGCCATCAACAGAGTGCCGTGACCTAGTTTGCTTCATKGTCAATAAGTACATGTGTAAAGGAAGGAATGACGTTTCATCAGTAACTGAGGTTGATGCTGAGGGCCTCAGGCTAACATCCAATGCTTTAACTGGGGGTAGTAATTAGTCCCCAGTGCCATTCACCTTAGGTTTGCTAAAGAAATGAAATTTTGGCAATCCATCAGAAATCCATTTGGATATCCATTTACACACAGCATGATTTTGTTAGTAGTTTTTAGCCAGTATTTTTCTCCAAATGACTTCGAAGAAATGTTTGTTTGCATTATTTGTTACACTTCACTATGACCAATAATGAATGAGAAATGCTGGCCTGCATAAAATTGCACTACGGTTTGCACTGGCAGTGAGTCCTAAAATCAAATTAAAATGCCATCTGATTAATTTCCTTAATTCTCTACTGTCAGAGTAATGATGAAAAGTAACGCGGGCAGGATCCTTGCTTAATCAGTACTGTTGTGTACTAATTAAGTAATGAGATGTAGTAATGTGTTTTGTTTATTCTCAGGCAGGGATGTGTATGCAGAGTCTACTTTTAGTTAACAGGAAAAAAAAAGGCTTTTAACAGCACTCTTTGGGATGTGTTTGCCCAATATTATACACATGAACATTACATTAATGTATTATATTTGAATCTCTTTCAGTACCATGTAAAAAAGAATGAAAAGATGTTGCAAACTTATTATATGCAATAGCTTCCAACAACAAAATTAAAGAGAGTAGATCTGAAGATTTTGCTGTGCTCCTGTGGTGCAGTAACTCGTACCAGTTCCTCTGAAATCGTGCCGGTCTATGTGAAGTGCAGGGTTTTGTTTGTTTCATTTTGTTATTTTTCCATGAAGGTGTCARTATTTGTACTTGAAGCATTTTATTGCTGCTTCCTAGAACAGACTTGAAAAAGGAGTTATTTAAGCAGTTGATTTATTTTTTGAATTCTCTTATGTTTTTCTCAGTTTTTGTGCTTTTGTTTGTATTTTCATGCCTTACTTTAAGCATCATAGCTAGCAACTCCTTCCATGAAAAGATTCTTGCTTGAAACCTGTGCCTCACAATGGCCTTTACAGGGAATGCCATCTATATGCCTTTGTGATAGTGTTTGCATTTTCCCTTTTCTCAAAATATATCTCCTACATTTATATGCAGGMTCTAAATGAATCTTACCAATAGGTTTGATAGCTATGATATAAAGGCTAGACAGTGGATAGGCTTGTTATTGATGTTTGGCTTCCATATATTTTCAAGTATGACTGTAAAAAATAAGAAAAAATAAGTAAAATATTTGATTTTTCTTTCCCTTTTTATTGCTCTCAAGGGGATATGGCTGTATGAGTGGAGACTGGGAGAGGGAGGAAATAGGCTTGAGACCCGACCAATGTGTCATTGTGCTAAAGCCGGCCAGCCAGTGAGGTCATTGTTTTCATCTGAGTCATTTTAGCACGAAAACTCTTACATTATGGAAAACATTGCACATCTTTACTTCAGACATGGAAATATCCAGCCAGCCTCTCAGTAGTAGAGCTCTGCTGACTTCATTTGAGCTGCTCCTGACTCCCAGCTCTGTAAGCAGGAGGGAAACTCAAATTCTCTTGCCTCCCTTTTTACCGCTTTGCCACTAACCCGCCGGGGTTATTCTCTAGTTGMGCTTCCAGCCAGGATGGTGCTTGAAGAGGAACCTGTTAAATCTGTTCCTCACACCTGTCAGCCCTGAATCTAGTAAATCTGTCCAGCCTGGAGCTGGCTGGGGTTGTATTAAAGAAAAAATTCTTAAGCACCAACTCAGGTTGAGGCTGGATTATGTTCCAGCGTGCACAAGGGAAGTCCTGGAGCCTGCATTCCTGGATGTTGATTGTGTTTCATACTCAGGCCCCGCTAGGCTCAGGCTCTATGTAGTCTGATCTAATTGAGAGACCTGGGCAACCTGCCCAGCTCTGCAACTGATTTGTGCGACCGGGAGCCACCCGTGGCATCGCTCTGCGCTTGGCTTTTAGTGTTCGAGGTCTGTAACGTGGGTCTGATAGTTGTGGCATTTCAAGGGTCCTATTTATATAATACAATAAATATAACTCAATTAGGATGTTTCATACCATATAGCAGCATGGAATGAAGATACTGATCGCTGCACRTAAACTAATAGAAATTCTGGGAGGTGGTTTTGGCCACATTTAACAATTGCTCTCTCATCATTTGAATGGAAGGAAAAAACCTTCAGCACAATTCAAGAAAATGAAATGTTGTGTGACAGAATATCTTCTAATCATTTGCAAAGCGTGGATGTGCTCACAGTGTTAATGTGTGGCAGGCTGCATGTCTCCTTAAAAMTTATTCAGCCAGCAGTTTGATAAGGTGTTGTGGGCTTGCCCATTCAATATTAAACTTCTAGGTCCTGTGAATGAAGAGAACTACTCGGTGTTGGCTTTCAAACACGCAGCCTTTGTAGGACCAAGAGCACGCAGACCCTCTAAGAGAAAGTGTGTTTGTGTCCTGGTCAGATAAAGGCTGCTGTGCCGTTCTGCTCTTCTCCTGCCGTGACACTGTGCGGCTCGAGCCGTCCCTCCAGGCAGCTGCACCCGCAGTGACACTTGTCACCTCTGTCTCCATCACTCATGTCTTTGTGGTGGCAACTGGTGATCCTGGCTGTGGTCTGAGCCCGCGCGGTCGGCACGGAGCTGCTGCCCTTGTCCACACGGGACTGGCGAGGCACAAAGTCCTTGGCCGCGATTCTGCGGTGTCTAGCGCAGCACAATTTGAACTTGGATCTCAGTCGTATAAAACCGGCATCCGAACGAATATGAAACCAAAACTGAGCAGCTTATTGGGTCCTCACTTGTGCCTCGTGGAGACAGATATGATCAGGATCTGGGCACGCTTCCAGTAATAATTTTTGTCGCGCTGTAAATACAAGGCCAGCTGTTTTCCGGGTGACCTGACGCTTTCCCTGTCTGTTTTTAATCAGAATTAGGATGCATGGATATATGAGGAAATGAAGTAATAAAAGCTTTTATTATTCAAAATGTGAATTTAAATTTTGTCTTGAATGATCTCTGAAGGAGGCTGAGACTCTTGGTTTGTCTGAATCATTTATTGGTCCCCACTCGTTGCTTAACCCTGCTGTGATAAGAATACCAAAATATTTCTCTCCCCGCCCCTACTTGGCTATTTTATGCCATTGTAATTCTCATTTGGAAGGAATTAGGGAAATTAGTGGCACCACCTATTGGTTGAAAAGTAAAACGAGGAGTTATACTTATTTGCATCTTAAGAAAGAATTAATAAAGCGGGGAAAATAGCCTATAATAAATTCTTTATTCCTATAAAATTTTTTTATAATAATAATAGTACTGATAAAAACTTAACACAAGCTTTCTAAAACAATGGCATTACCAAGCAAATCCTCCTGGTGACTCTTGCCAGTGCTATTGCATCCTACTTGCTTTCATTTATTTATTTGTTTTAATAGACTCATCCTTAAGYATGCTCAGCATGGTCAGGGCGTTGGAATCTAGGTTGTTTGCTGCTCAGCTGAAATTCCTGGAGCTAAGCTTTTTCTTTCTTTCTTTCTTTCTTTTTTTTTTTCCCTAACTTTTAAAAGTATTATCCATTCCCTGGAAGGGGCAGGTGCACTGTGGCAGCTTCGCTGGGGCATTTTGGACGGCAGTCTGGTGATGGCAGGAAGTTTTGCTGCAACATCTTCAAGGGAGAAACTCATCCTTAGCCGTGGGTGCTCTCCGGGTGCTCCGTGACGAATGGTTTCTGGTAGCYGGCGTTGGATGTGCTCGTTTACACCAGGAGCCAGAGTGAAAATGACCTTGTTGTGTAGCATGGGGCCTCTGGGATGACAGAGCTGGTCAAGTTTTGAATTTGTTTAAAAAACAAGCTCTTTTTCCTTCTGACTTAAAGGGTTGAAATGAGGGGAACAGTTGTGCTGTTTGCGGAATAAGACCTAGGTAAAATCTATAATTTTAGGTAAAAAAAGTACCTGGCTTGAGGCTCTTCAGTGCAAGGAGAGCTTAAGGTATGAGATAACAAAAGTGATTTGAGGCTACTGAATGAACTGAYAGTACCACAGTTTCAGTCTTTACTAGACAAGTGCTTGAATTGTTTAGTGTATTAAAAGCYCTTTGAGCTGCTTTTATCTAAGAAAGCAAAGAAGCGGAGTGTAAAATACATAAATCRGAAATACCAGAGAGTGCGTTGGGGTCTCTCCGGGCCTTTGTTTAGGCTTCATTAGCACAGCGGGCGGGAGGGGGTCGCTGGAGACGCTGACCTGACGAGGCTGCTCGCACTGCCACAGCTAAGGCAGGAGAACAAATCCAATGGCATTTTACCACCCTCTTGTTCCAGTCCATCTCTTTGACTAACGAAAGGGTTAAAGATTTCCCTCTATTACCCTTTCCCTTAAAWAAGCCTAGCTCAGAACTGACCATATGCTCCGGGCGTTCCGATGTGGAAGTAGGCATGAGGGATCRCGACTGACTGAGAGCTCATTCTCCGCCTGGAATTTGTTTACTTCCTCTCCACGTGGGTGGCAAAGTGTCCATAAACGTTGTAGCGTGGTGTAACTCACGCTTGGTTCCAGCACAGGATTTACCACTGATCTGGCACTCCAGCAGCAGCAGCTCGGGGGATTTAACAGTCGAAAAGGGCAAAAGGATCTTGGAAGTCATCGYTGCTTGGCAGTCGAAGAGCAAGTTGCTGCTAAACGCGGCTGGACTGTGAGGCAGATGCCTTTTAAGTAGTTATCAACAGGGAAGGAAAATCTGGGGTGCTGCAGGTGGATGTCCTGGCCGTGAAATGTGGTGGGTTTTCTCAGTTTTGAATCTCGTGTGCAGTGAGTAGCAGAAGTTCCTTCTGTTGCTGCAGCCAAGCAGATTTGTATTGCAAGGGTATAATCACAAATCACGTTTCCTCATGTAGTAGGAGAGACTGAATGAGCTGGGCCTSTTTTTCCTGGGGAAGAGAAGGCTGAGAGGGAATCTGATCAATATGTATAAGTACCTGAGGGGAGAATGTAGGGAGGAAGGCGCCAAGCTCTTCTCAGTGGTGGCCAGTGACAGGACAAGGGGAAATGGGTACAAGTTGAAACCCAGGCAGTTCCATCTCCATGTGAGGAAGAACTTGACTGTGAGGGTGCCAGAGCCCTGSAACAGGCTGCCCAGGGAGGCTGTGGAGKCTCCTTCTCTGGAGATCTTCCAAAGCCGCCTGGCTGCCACCCTGTGCCCCGTGCTCTGGGTGTCCCTGCTGGAGCAGGGGGTTGCACTGGGTGATCTCTAGAGGTCCCTTCCAACCTCAACCAGCCTGTGATTCTCTGGTTCTCACGTGGCTGGTGGGTGTTTGGTGCAGTTCTGTGTTCTGTAGCTCGACTTTCCCCTGTGCGAGGCCCCGGAGCTTCAGCTCCGCGGGCTGCCGCGGCCCCTCGCTCAACCGCTCGCTGTGGTGAAGCCGAGCGCGGCCCAGGCGGCAGCTCCGCCGCGGTGCCCAAGGGGATCCACCTCCCTGTCCCCTCCCCTCCATGGCCTCACCCGTGAGCACCACCCACACGTGGTGCAGGTGGCCCACCAGGCGCTGAGGGGGAAGGCATCTGGCAACGTCCGTGGCTGGTGAGAGGGCAGAGTGTGGCCACGGGAAATGCTGCTGACACCTTTGAGACGGTGTCCGGGGTCATGTGTGCTGCACACAGCTCTTTCCAGACATTTTACTAGTATAAAATTTACTAGAGAAGTAAAAGGAGCCTTATAGGGAGCATACGTGTGTGTGCAAGAGGTGGTGAGGTGTTCTGAAGTCTTGCACATAGTGGCTCAGGGCCTTGCTCACCATTAATTAGTTAAAAAGTTGTAAGAGGAGAGCCTTAAAACAACTTCTTAATAAAGAAAAGGCACCATGTTTCAACTTGGTTCTGAAAGTACTTACATATTCTGAGACGTTTTGGGTTATGTGTTCTGGGACATGTTGGGTTTCTGGACATCTTCTCTCTCAAATCCTAGCAAGCATTTCCCTGAAGCATTGCCACAGTGAAAGAAATGCAAACGTAAACTTTGAGCTCTCTGTTTGTCAACAGTCATTTGTGGGGACAGGAGTGAATTTTTCCCATGCTGGGTTCAGACGGCAGTAATTTGTACAGAAATGCTGTATTTAAGTGGAATATGACTGAGATATTTTGTTGATTTTTTTTTAATAATGTCAGTTTGATGATAGGAATCTGGAATTGCGAGTGGAGGGAGAGCAGGCAAAGGGCAGAAAAGTTGGTCAACAGAGCAAGTGGAGCATATTTGTCATGCACTTTTCCYGGAGGGAAAAATACATAATTGCCTGCATACATAAATTAGTATCAGTGGAGGATTAGATCAAAACAGATACACATATATGTTTATATATATATATTATTTATCTTTCTGAAGACAGCCAAAGTGTTTTGGATTGTAGGAAGTGATGCCAATGGGACATAATGTTCCTCGTTGTTATTTGCAAGCACAATTTCTGTTAAGAGCTGATGAGACTCCCCCTTCCCACACTTGCTGAACATCACTGGGATTTCAACGTAGTCGTGATCGTGGTTCCAGTACCCATTTGATGCCATTGCTGTGACTTTTTTTTTTTTTTTGTTAATGATCAGTTAATTCCATGTGATGGCTTGAAAATGCTCTTGACTTGTTGTTTGTTTCTTCACAGGCTGGGATGGTGTTGCGCTGTGGTTACTTCTGGTTTGGCTTATTTCTCGTGCCCACTGCGTGCCTTGTTAAAGATGTGGCATGGAGAGCGTAAGTCCTCAAAGAGCCCTCATGATGTGGTAGGAATTTTCTGCATGAATGTGTTGTGGAAGTCATAGATGTGTTGGGGATGTGCTGTGGCTGCCAGTTCAGTATCTCTCTGTAAAGCAACTGCAGAGCCTTTCAGGGAATGAAAAGGACCTCTCAGCAAAGCTGGAAGTAGGAGTCATTCCTTATATTCAAGTGCAACTAGTAGTGCAAAAAGATGAGCAGTTTTAGTCCTGAAGCTGGAGGATGGAGCCTTCTCCCTGTAATGAGGATGTTTCTTTTCATAATTATTTGCTCTGTCTACCTTTAGTTAGAGGCAAATTTAACTTAGACCTCAAAGGTGCCCTGCTCTTGAAAGGGAGCCCAATACTTTCTTTGGTTGGACTAGTAGATTGGGTTGAAAGTAAAGTTGTGGTACTAGTTAGTGCCCTGCAAGCTCCAGTTCTTCAGACTCTCTTTTAACCGTGAGTCTTCCCAACTTGACTGATCTAACTGAGAGAAGAGCCTGACTCTCTGGRCTCCACATTTGAAGGAAAATCCTGATTCTTTCCCTACCCCAAGAGGTGTGACTAGCCTCACAGAACACTTGTGTGTGTTATTCCCTTCTCCTCCCAAATTTCCCTGGTTTCAAAACACTTCATTTCAATGTAGAATTGTCCTTATCATGTAGAATCTCCTGCGTTTTCTTCACTTTGCTTTAAATGTCTTGAGCCCCAAAGTTTTCGTCTTCTGCAGTGGAAAGCTGTGTTACAACCAAGAAGCTTTTATTTTGCAGAAATGCTTTTCTTTGGACCAAAGTAAGAGATTTCCGTGCACTTTGAATGCTGAGAGATGAGTTGGTAGTTGCGTTCCTGGTCTGCTAGACGAGTGCAAAGAAAGCCTTACCCTTTTGTTCTTCCTCAGGGTATTCTGGTTTCCATAACTCATTACAAGAAGAGTATGATGCAAAAGGTGCTATTTCTAACTTGCCACTTGACCCAAAGCAAAATATTGTAATGTGTTACACTTAGGTCTGGGAAGGAGCTATCTGTCAGTAAAAGAAGATTCCTCTTTAGGAGGAATACTGGAAAAGCAGAATATTTTTGAATATAAGTACATCTCAAAGATCAGCCTAAAAGGATAAATCAGGTCATATGCACATCTGAAAATCTCARTTTAGCACAGCTAAATTGAACTGTTAGTAGGCAAAACTGTTAGTAGTTGGTTAGATTACCAACTGTTAGTAGGTAATCTGTAAATACTGATGGACTTTAAATACTTCAAAATGTCTTCCCTTTCTCTCCCTCAGGTTAATTTTCATGAGCTACACTCCTAAAATTAAAGCTAGGTATGATAATGTAATATGTCTGTTGAAGCCAAATTATAATTTAATAGTCCAGCATACTAGAGATTTTTTTTTGTTGTATTTATTAGATTTCTCCGTTGAAAATGATTTTAAAAGTCTAAAGTTGAGGCTAAATTGTTTAACTCCGGATACTTAAAATTAGCTGTGTCTGTGACCAGCTTTTTAAAGCTTTGGAAAAAAAAAAAATCTTAAAATTAATTTAGTACAACAGGTCTTATTCCTGTGCCAGGCATTATTTAAAACCATTTACAGAGAAGTCAATGGAATATTCCTGTGATTAAAGGTAAATAGGAGCAAAATTGTTTGCTGCATCATCTTGGTGTCAAAGACTGTGAGTTTGTTTCTGAGATGTTTTCATGGTAGCTGAAGGTCAGATATGTCCTTAAGTTGTCCTCTGTTCTTATCAGTGCTTGGAAAAATGACTAGGGAATTGTGAAACGGGCCAGACCAAGGCAGGCTCGTCCTCAGCTATTGCRGATTTAAAACTCTCTTACTGACTGAGCCTATTCTTTAATATTTCTTAGAGCAATCTTAGCAATGTAATCCTTGCTCAGTGGTTCAGACCAAGAATGTGCAGAGGTGGGGAAGCTCTCAAGATGAACATATATGACTGATACRCTGGCTATTTTCCCAGCAGACTTTATCCAGGAGGCTCCTATCAACATTAAGCAAAAAATCTGTTCTCTGAGCAGGACTTTTTTTTTTTTTTTTCCCCTTTTTCTTTTAACCCAGCCCTGAAAAATTAACCTAATTAACATTTTAAGCAGGAAAAATGAAATGACACAGCTCTCAGCACTGGCATATGGAAGGAGTAAAGGCCTGCTTCCTTTCCAAGGGGCTGGCCATGCACGGCGCGAGCCCAAGGCCCCTGCAAAGCAGACGGCACGTCTCCACAGCAGTGGTTGCACCACGTTGCTGTCTGTAATTCCACAGAATCCGTTTTTGGCCATAAAATTCCAGGAGCTCTGACTTCTTATGGCCAAGGAATTTATTCCTTTCAGTTTCTTTTGGACAAGAAGCATATGTCCACAGAAAAAGGATCCACGTGACCCGAAAGGTGTATGTCTAATTTCAGTACAGAGCACTGCCAGCAAAACGTAAGTGCAGTAGAGAGCTTGCATCTGGAAGTGACTAAAAGAAAAGAAAAGAAATTGTTTCAGACCCTTGCCAATATTGTTATTTCTAAAGTGTTCTTCTGTAGCCATTATCAAGCTTTGTAATGCTGTATGCAAGCATGTAATGCAAATTTGCCATAGTGCAAGTGTGAGCTAGTGCTACATGTCCTGTTGTTACCCAGGCCGCAGTTGTCAACATGCCTCTCACCTCCCATGCAGCTCTAGGCCTAAGGTATATATATTTGCCCGTGTGTATATGTGTATGTTTAAGTGATTCAAAGAAATGTGGAAAAGTTCCCTTTTTAGAATGGGGAGGAAGCTTATTATTAGTGCTTGCCTGTAATACCACATTGCTAGCTTTGGTCCACCACCATAAATTGAGTAGTTTGGTTTGGATTTAATTTTTTGCCTTACAGAAGTCCCAGTTATGCTACTAGTTGACATGAACAGCATTGGGAAGGCGAGTTCTTGCTCACATTTGGCACATGTCATTTGAATACATGTCACTCGTGCTAGGAAGTCTCGAAATACTTGGCCCATAAACCTATGTAAGAATCATAAAAACAGTTTATTCCAGCAAAAACTATTTTATTCCTTGCTGAGCAGGAATTTATTAATAACTGGTGTCTCAACACTTTGCCAGTGTTACAGTGAGAAATTTCCTGAGCCTTCCAGTAATTACCAAAATCTTAAAATGTCTTTTTTTATTGATAGTAGGGGAAGGCTGACAGGGGAGGCAGCTKTGCCAGCTCTGGCAGTGGAGGTAGGAGAGAAGAAGTTACGAGGAGCTTGCACATCCCATCCACACACCTCTGCAGGTCCCTGGAGCACAGGGCACCTGACAYGGTGCTGCTGCAAACGAGTCACAGCAGAGGCATCCACAGGTTCTGATCTCCAGAACCTCCCGGCTACTTTCCCAGGACCATTGAGCTCTGCCTTCCCTGGCTTGGAAGGGGAAGGGCTGGCTGCTCAAAATGTGGCTGTAACCCTCAGCTGTTCTTACATCCACAATCGTACTATTCCAACATGAGATAAAGGGGAGCCTGCCCTTATGTACCACATCAAACTTCAGCTAAAGAGTAACATCCAACACAAGAGCTCATCATTTATTGAGGGCTGATACTGCACCTGAAGCCAAGTGCAAGGCAAACACCATGACTTTTGCCTATATTTTAATGTGCCAAAAGATAGCAATGTGTTGTTGTCAAAAAAGAAAGAGCTGTCCATTCCCACTGCAAGCAATCCAAGGAATATTTGTTATGAATTTTGATGGGGATAGGCCCAGATGTTGTTCTGTAGTTTCAGAAACTAATGGATAGGTTTGTTCTGGCACTAGTAGAAATATTAAATTGGTCACTCTTCCATGGAGGTTCTTGCTTCAAGCCAAAAACTCATTCAATGTGTAAATATTACCTGCATGGTGTGGGAAGGTTATAGCTATCCTGCCATGACACAGAGCCCATGTATTTCAGAATTTCTTACTGTTTCTGAAATACTTCAGTACCCGTGACCTTGGGGTGACAATGTTTTGTCCATTTTGGGCAATACCTCTGCAATGCCTGCTCTGACTGTGCTGCACCGCTTGGCCTGTGTTGCTCTGTATCCACTGAGCTCAAGGTTTGAACTCAGTGTTGCTCTCAAAGGAAAACAAAAACCTCTCTCACCCTTATAGAGTGTGAAAAGATAAAGGTGAGCAAGAAGTTTTGGGAGAGATTGCATTAACTCCTCAGTTTATACGCTCTTCCTTATAAGAAAACAAGGTTTAAAGGACTTTAAAAGCTTGAAACTTAGTCTTCAATTTTGCAGTAGTAGATGTGGTCYCTTTAAAAGGCAGGATACAAGCTGAAAGGCAGGGTTTTAATGTATTACCCAAATTAAGAGAGCGTGAAAGCCAAGTCGTTTGTAAAATTGTAAGAGTTAATAGCCCAAAGCTTTGTCCTCTTTAAAAATGGCTGTAGTTTATTCAGAGAGCAGATTGAGTCTTACCATTCATCTAAGTAGTTACAGGAGCTTGAATCTAATTAACTTCAAAGCATTTAGAAGTAAATTCACATTCTTGAAACAGTGCAAGTTTTAAAGTGTTCTTGCTGCTCTGTTTTATCCCTCAGTCACAACATCTTGCTGCTCTCTAGCAAATCATACAGGTGGTTTTATCTGATGTAATTCTAACAACATCAGGATATTCTCCTTTTGCTCCAGCTTTTGCTGAGTAGTTTCAGTTTGGGTTTTTTTTTTTTCCTTTTTTCATTCAGATTTATTTTGAAAAGCAGCTTTCATTTTAACCTTTCACCTTGCAATATCTGGGGCCTAGTTTGGCACCATGAAAGAATTGTGCCTGGATTACTTARTATTAACATCCAGCCACAATCATCTCAAATAGTCTCAGCACTAAGATTCCGCAAGCTTTGTGTTTCCTCTTCCCCAGGCAAGGAGTAATAAAAATGATATCTTAAAAAAAAATACACCGTTATTATATTTTAATAATGTATATACCACTTATACACTCTAGCAGGCAAAGACTGACTTTTTTTGCATCACTAGCTGAAGACTACAGTATCTATGTATAAGATTTTTATAAAATGTATAAAGCGATCCTTGCCATCTCTAGGATTGATTATAATTTTAACGTGGTGAAGCAAGTAGTATCTCAGTTGACTTGAYTCCATCTTGTTTTCAAGCTTATCCTGTATGCAAATCAATACCACCTCATGGGACACTTTTTTCTCCTTCATGTGACACGAAAGAGGAAGCTGATCAAAAACTGCCCATTGGAGAAAAAGATCCCTGGGTTGTGTGTTCTTGCTTTGTAGGTATGAAGACGGAGGGGCCTGCGTTCTCTTCTTAGTGCCGGCAGAAGTGAGGAATAAAAGCCCTGAAGTAGGAAGTGAGGCTGAAAAGAAAGGCCCAGGCCTGTGTGGGGGACGTTGTGCTCCAAATCTGGTTGTGTATCCCAGTGGGGAGAGCGGCGCTTTTGGAGTCGGGGGAAGCCGGTAGCTGAAATGGAGGCCTCTGGTTGCCAGTGACTCTCCCCTGCCCTCAGGGAGGTGGGAGGCAGGACTCAGAAGACSGAGTGGAAGTTGCCACATAAATACCCATTGTAGTCCCATCCTGTTGTCTGAGTGCCCAGCTCTGGAGCTGTCCCACAGCAGTAGCATCAGGTCTTCCTAGTGCAGTTATTTTTCGGTGGAGYGATAGGTTGAAGCAGCCAGCTCTGCTGAATTGGAGGTCCTTCTGATTCCTTGTCTGATACTTCCTGGTGCTGTGAACCTGGGCCGTTCTGTATGTACCTTCCCCGTGTCTTATTTCCCCAGTCTTTCCGAAAGGAGGACCTTCCACCTCTTGTCTTTAAAAGAAAAAAATGGCCTTTTACAGACACAAAAATGTTCATGTGTGCTTTTTGTTTTGTTGTTCTGTTTTTCTCTTCCCTTGGTGGTGCAGGGCCAAGCATGTCTACCACAAAACGTTGCTGGAGGAGGTTCAGGAACTGGAGACGAAGACCAGGGCGCTGGGCAAAGCCATGCTTCGTGATAGCAACGGCAAGAGGTAGGACAGGCCTATACTACTGTTTCAAACAGATCCTTCTCGTCCTCTCCCCTCCCTATTTCTCCCGCATCCCTCCAGGGTGTCTCCAGGCAGGCAGCTCTCCAGTATTAGTCATTCACTGGTGCTTTTCCTTTCCACATCCTCACCCAAATCAACCCCTCCAGTTTCATTTCTCCGTCATTGTTGCTATGAGGCTCTATTAGAAACTGCAGCTTAATCTCCTGCTGGGTAACATGTAATACTGTTGCCTACAGTTTTAGAGAAGAGAGGGTATTTTCCTTGCCCTTGGGGAAAAAAAATCAATCAGACAACCATGTCAAAGGGAGGAAACTGTGACTCAGGATATGAAGAGAGTKAAACTGTTGTTAAAAAGAGAACTGCTTAATCCATTGGGCCCCAAAAAATTATTTGGTTAGTTTCACCTCATGAATATTTTTTTCTTTTTCATGCTTTTTGCTCTTTTCTGCTGTATTTTATAGGCTCCTTCATTCAGGAGTCTCAGTTTCTCGTCATGCCTCTCCCAGGTATCCACACCATATGGATTTGAACATATTGCTAGGACTGAATCCTTCATTGTGAGGAGAGTGTGTGTCATGTGGCAACTTTTGTCTCCTGGGAAAGAAGCTAAAGAAAATCATAGGGAGGATTTTGCATCCAAGAGTTTCATTTGCCACCTCAGAATGTGGTTCTGCAGCAGCTAGTCAGAAAAGCTTCCCAAATTCAGAAAGGGTTCGGGACTAACTCTTCTGTTCCTGAAACATTAAGGCACCAGCATGACTTGCTAGGAGACTGTATGATTATTAAACTGGATTTTAGCAAACCTTATAAAGTAGCAAACTGAGTGGAATGGGGCTTTTTAAAGATTTTGTTCTTGAGGGGCAGGGTCATCCTTTGAGCCTTTGATGTCTATTCTGAGGTAAACTAATTGCCATATTGTAGCTGCTGCTAAGGCAAGCTGGGAAGTACTTTTTTTTCAACTGAACTTGTGAGTTAATAAGCACTATTTTTTAGGGAATTTTTTCAGGGAGTGAGCTTACCAAGCCTGTAATAAATTGTAATTAAAAAAAAAAACGATTCTCTGTCAACTTTAATGYGCTTGTAAGACATCCTTAGTGACCAGAGTCTGCCTGTCAGAGGCCAAGGCAAAGTAAACAGTGTTACTGATGGAAATCACTTCAAAACACTTGTTTTATTCTTTTCATTTTATGAGTCATCTCTTGCCATTATGTTTGACTCTTATAAAATAAAATTTATAAATGGTGCTCCTAGAATCTGTGCTTAGAATCATGCAAAATGAAAAAGCAAGTTTTGTAGCACAATTTAACAAAGCCTGTGCTCTGTGCCACAGCCAAAAATCAGCAAATCAAAGTGCATAAAATCAGGCATTTAATTAGAAATGGGCCTTGCTTTCGAGAGTCTGAGTAGTCACCTTGAAGCTGGTCAAAAGCAAAGTGCCAGGAGTCAGGCCAGCCTGGCTGGTGATGRATAGAGAGATTAGATATCCCCAAAGTAGCATCCAGTGCCCCTGGGAACGGGCTGCTCCAGACCCAGAGGTCCATCCGTGTGAGCCCCCATTCCTGGAGCTGGGGCTGCACTTCCATCCGTGCACAGGACCTAGAGGTGCGTTTGTGTCAGTTCATAATATTTGGTCTTTGTGCCCCTGTTAGCTACCCGTTGTTAACAGAAGGAAGAAGGTCTGTGCTTTTGCCTGCCGAATCCCTGGGCTGCAAGCCAAGCAGTGGCAGTGACGGAGAGGCAGCATTTACCGTGCTCACGTGTGTGCACACGCATGTGCGCCGCCCACAGCTGCATGGGCTCCCTCCTTATTTACACACCATCCCAAACATTAGCTAAATGTAGCGGCCAGTGTGTTGTAACTCAGTCAGAGGCTACGTGTTTTCACAGCCCTTTCTTTTACGGCATCCTCCCTGCCAGCCCTTTCATGTGCCTTGCCGCTGCTCCGGGCAGCTTCGCTTCGTTCCCGCAACGCTCGCCTGGAGATGATGTGAGGCCTGGGACCTGGCCCTGCTGCCCGGCCTCCCTCCGCCCGCTCTCCCCGCCGTTGTTTGTTCTCCCTCCTAATTGCTCCCACATTTTCTGGGTGGTCCATCTGTGAACTAGATAATGGGGCCTCTGCCTGCTAGGAGCCTCCGTGCTGCTGAGGCGGCCTCTGCGCCATGGCCCTCGGCCTTTTATCTCCTCTGTGTCTCCTGGCTCCTTCACACCTGCTTGAAACCYCGCGCTCGTCCCAAGGGGAGGCTGGGGCTGGGAAAGGGGCATCCCGGGCATTTGGTGCCCTCCCAGCCTCTCCAATTCCCCCTTGTTTTTTTCCCACACTTCTCCAAGCTGCTGGAAGTGGGGAGTGCYGGGTAGTGTGTGCCCACCGCAGCCTCCCCATTTTCCATGGGAAGCAGGGATCTCTGTGAAAGCTGCCCAGGTACATCCATGCCCTCCTGCAGACACATCCCTAGATGCCAGTGCGCCCGGGCAGCCCCGAAGATAGACTGGATAAACTGCCTGTCCTCAGGGCCTCCTGGCTCACGTGGAGGCTGCTATTCTTGTTCAGTGTTGGCTCTTTTTCACAAACAACAAAAAGAAATCACACCCAATTACAGATAAGAGAGAGATTTAAGGAGCTAATTGCTTTTAGCSTTGCTTAGGCCTGAGAGGGAAAAATGAGGTGCGAGATGTGGATGTTAAGGATTATTCTGCTAAACAAAAAGCAGTTCACAAGCCCTGGAGAGCAGGGAGAGCCTCTAGCCTTGCACAACAGGGTGCCCACAGGCTGCTGCCCCTCARCCCCTTTCCCTGCAGTGTGGGCAGGATGGCACCTGGGTCCTCTCTGCAGGGTCAGGAGGAGCACGGGGAGAACTGGGTATTGCCCTTGATACCAAAGTGTGCACATGTCCTTAGCACCTGGTCTTGCTAGAWACACTTTTTTTTTGGCTAATGAAAAAAGTCTTTACTAGTGCTAATTGTGTCCTGTTTAACCTCTTTGACCTGTTTCTAAAGCAGAATTTACTTCTATTAATCATAAAAAAAAAAAAAAGAAAAAAAAAACAGATGCTACTTTCTACTCCTAAGAACRTTAAGAGAGCAAACAGCAAGGAGGCGAGTGGCGAGTCAGGCACTGTCTGGTCTGCACAGGGAAGAGAGGCAGTGAAATCAACCCTGAGCGCTACAGCTGGCTCCCAAAAATCTCTGCAGGGAGCCCTAGAGTGGTGCTTGAAGGTGTCAGCAATTGAGTGTCTTGTTTGGAGCCTTAGAGAGTTGTAATCTCATATTTTTATGTCATCTCACCGAATCACAGGATGGTTGAGGTTGAAAGGGACCTCTAGAGACCATCCAGTCCAACCCCTGCTCCAGCAGGGACACCCAGAGCACGGGGCACAGGGTGGCAGCCAGGCGGGTTTGGAAGATCTCCAGRGAAGGAGACTCCACAGCCTCCCTGGGCAGCCTCTTCCAGGGCTCTGGCACCTTTACAGGAAAGAAGTTCTTCCTCATGTGCAGATGGAACTGCGTGTTCTAACAACTTGTACCCATTGCCCCTTGTCCTGTCACTGGCCACCACTGAGAAGAACTTGGCCCCTTCCTCCCTACATCTCAATGGCTAAAAACTTGTTTTTGTTTTTCCTGGAAGCCAAAGTCCTCAAACGAGGTGATTCCAGCATGGAGAACGTTAGCAGGGCGGTGAGGACGGASCCCGGGCGACACCAGCAAGAGCCTGAGGGCCAAGTGAGGGGCAGGCAGGGGCTGTGGGCACCAGTGTCGCAGCCGTGGGCACCGGCCCTTGCCCACCGTGGCTGGCAGCCTCTCACCCAGCTCTCTGGCGCTCTCCCCTAACCAAGGGCAGGATTTTGCACTAAATTACATGGATTTGCAGAGGTGAGAGGGGCAGCGCCTGCGCCAAAGCAAACAGGGACGTGGGGAGGCACCTGCCCGGCAGAGGTAATCGTGTTAACACACAGGATTTACACAAGGGAAACAGCTTTTCTACAGGTTTGTGTTCAAACTTGGCATTGAGTTTCAACRGCCGAGAGATTTTTGTGACTTCAAAAGTCAGCTTTTAACCAAATCTTGGTTCCTGAAGGGCCAGGTCTCCAAGTCTGCACTCAGTTTYACTCCACCTAGGCTGTCCTGGAAGCCAGCAGGGGTTCAGCTGGAGCAAAGCCTCCTCAGGGCCYAGAGCAAACTTTGCTTTGGAGACCCAAGTGCCTTCAAGGCCCAGCTCAGAGGCAGCCAGCTAAGCCGGGCAGCCCGCTCGCCCCGTGACAATAGATTTCCTGCTGCAGAGGGCTTTGCTGTGGCGGGATTGCCAGAGAGCCCCCTCGGAGAGCAGCTCTGTGCTTGGGTCTGTGCTTTGTCCTGCAAAGGCTGGGCAGAMGGCTCGCTTCTGCGGAGCAGCGGGGCTCTCACTGCTTGCTTCTTTACAAGGAGCTGCAGGGCCTGTCCGGGCTGCGGCTGCAAAGGCTCCACATCCAGGGAGCAGCGGGAAGAGTTTCGTCAAATCACTCAGAAATTTAGGAGTCTGTGTCTTTATTAAAAAGAAGAAAAAGGCCAAGTGAGATGACCACAGGACTGCTTTTTGCCTCGCTGTGAGCTGCCAAGGGAGCAGTGCACTCTACATTTGCACGAGGTATTTTCAGTTCACCTTTTCACAGCTCTTGGGCACACTGAGAGCCCCAGCCACCTCCTTTCATGTCCAGCTTGTGAAAACATGGGCTGCTTTTCAGCATACTCAGGGCAGCAGTTGCCCCGGCCCCTGAGTGCCTTCCTGCAGCCAGGAGCTGCGTCAGGCCGAGGGGCACCTTCGTTTAGGTGCRTTTCCCCTGTGCAGCTCGCCCCGCTGCCCACGCAGAGCGTGCAGGACTAGATTTAACCCGCAGAACAAGGTGGCTTCTTTACCTCCATCTCAGCTTTCCTTGGCGGGGTGGATGCGGGCGCCCAGCCCCTTGGTGTAGTTGCGGGTGGCAGGGACGTGGGTGCTCCTGGGGACTTGTCCCCCAGGAGCAGAAGCAGGATGCTGACCCTGGCTGCGGCTGAGCCCCGTGGCCGAGCGCTGCAGCCTCTTCCACCTCCCATTTCTGCAAGGGCAGCAATGGTGAAACAGGCTCAATTTTCCTCTTCCCAAGCGCACTGAATGGACTGCGGGCCTGATCTCCTCGGCGCGGAGGAAGAGGCCGGCTTTTTTCATTAGCGTCAAGAGGGAACCAGGTTTGGGCTCATTAAGTTTCAAAGCACTTTGTCTCTTTATTGATGCATTTCAAATTACATCCCCTTGAATAGCAGACCCCGCCAGCGAAGGCCCCTTCGCATCAGCAGGTTCAATGAGTCCTGTTTGAAACTAGCTCAGTTTTGCATTTCCAGCTGCTTAAACTGCCCTGGTGACTTGGAGCCCAAGAGGAGTTTYGAGGCTGTGTCGACTTCAATGGTTTTTACTCGGGTCTGTGATCTGACTCTGGCCCTTCCATTGCAGCTGAGCATGAAAACAAAGCTGCGGAGGGGAAAGGTGTATTTTGGTTKTGAGGTTTCAAGGTCTTTTTATCAGATTTTCCAGATGTTCTTCACACCCTTTCTGGGGAGGAAAGGCAAGATTTCTCCACTGGCGTACACAACAAAGTGACTGGCATATTTACGGTTTTTCCTTGCAGCTTTTCTAGTAAAAAGATATTAGACTGCTTTTACTAGCAAAAGGCACATAAAGTGATATCAGTGCTTTTTCTTTTACGTTCGTTGCTTCCACATGGCAAATGTTCATCTACAGTAGGTGGAAAATGCTTCAATTTGTTTTATTCCACACTCGTCCCCTCCTGCCTCGCTCCTGTCCCTTGCTGGTAAGGCCTCGCCAAGTTGTTTCCTCCGTTGTGTGTGCCACTAATTTCCAGTAATTCCAGGGCCTCTGTGAGCTGCTAGCCCAGCAGAGGTGGAAAGGCTGCGGGGAGGAGCAGGGCAGAGCCAGGGCGATGAAGAGGAAGGTTGTGGCGCTCCGGGTGGTGCCGGGGAGAAGCGCCCGGCTGGAGGCGCCTGCCCCTTCCCCGGCGTCACTGGTGGTTTTGTGGCCTTTTGGTGCCCATCGCACCCCGAGACCCTTTAACGGGGAAGGTTGAAGCTGGTCACCCACRGGAGGATGCCGAGCTCCAATGTGCTGTGCACAGGGAACAAGCGGGAGGAACTCCCACCTCTCCGGCAACTGTCTCATAGGGAATATGAGCAAACAAGAAAAGAATGTGGTAACCGCAGCCACGTTGCTGCTTATCTGTGGAGGAGGTGACCAAGCACCCACTAGAGCAAGTGCAAAGTGAGGCACTTAGGGGAGAGCGGTAAACAGCGCTGATACCGAGGGGAAGGGGCTGAAATGCATCAAGGCGGCCCAGCCTGCTCTGCCTTGCGGAGGTTTAAGTCTAGGAATAACACCCGGAAAAACGAAAGCCTAGAATGGGTTGTCCAAGTGATGCTTTTAGGAGCCAGAGGAGGAGTCTGTTCGGCTTTCTTCCCTGAAGACATCACTGTTGAGAAAMGAGAGATGAAGCTTCCATGTTGGAAAAGCTTTGTCCTGCTTTTGGACATGCAGTTCTGGGACCCACTAGAAGARGACATTGTGGGTTCGGAGCGGGGAATTTGCTGTGTGCGCTGTGGGGTTGTTGCGTCCGCTGCAGTTGTTGTGCATGGCACTGCGGTTGTTGTATGCACTGCGGTTGTTGCACATAGTGCTGCGGTTGTTGCGCATGGTGCTGTGGTTGTTGTACGCGCTGTGGTTGTTGTACGCGCTGCGGTTGTTGTACGCGCTGCGGTTGTTGTACACGCTGCGGTTGTTGTACGCGTTGTGGTTGTTGTACGCGTTGTGGTGGTTGTACGCGTTGTGGTTGTTGTATGCGCTGCGGTTGTTGTACGCGCTGCGGTTGTTGTACACACTGCGGTTGTTGTACGCGCTGCGGTTGTTGTACGCGTTGTGGTTGTTGTACGCGCTGTGGTTGTTGTACACGCTGTGGTTGTTGTACGCACTGCGGCTGTTGTACGCGTTGTGGTTGTTGTACGCACTGCGGTTGTTGTACGTGCTGCGGTTGTTGTATGCGTTGTGGTTGTTGTACGCACTGTGGTTGTTGTACGCGCTGTGGTTGTTGTACGCGCTGCGGTTGTTGTACGCGCTGCGGTTGTTGTACGCGCTGCGGCTGTTGCGCATGGGGCCGGCTGAAGGCCGGCGCGGCCGCGGCGCCTGGCTAACGTTGCTCGGTGCCTCGGGCGCACGGTGGCCTGGCTGGGCAGGCCGGCCGGGCCCCGCCGGCGCGGGAGCTGCTGCCGCTGCCAGGGCTCTCCCCARCGGGGCCTGGGCTCCCGCCTTCAGACGTGGGGAGCAGGAAGGCCACGTGTGGTGGGGAAGGGAACTCGGTGCTTTGGTGAGCCAGAGTCTAAAGCTCTAACAACAGGACGTCTCTGTAGCAATGGGCAGTGAGTCTCCAGGACCCATAGATGTCTATAGGTCCCCAGACCTACAGGCAGGGACACTGTTGGCCTAAGTGTCTTCCCAACTGTCTCCCTCCAAGCCATGGTCCTGTGCTCCCACCTTTGCCCATCTCCTCAGTTGGCTCAGATGAACTGTTCACGGATCCTCGTGGGCTCAGGGATCTGGAGTGCCTTGGTGACCATCATCAGGCTCTCGCATCCATGCACTTCCCTTGCACACACCCACAAATGGTCGTAGCAGCATGGCAGGAACTGCTGAAAACCTCTGCCACCACAGAAACGTYGGTGGTGCTGCCGTGGATGTTGTATGTCATACAAAATACATCCATGTCTTGGCCTGTGCATGGCAGGCAGGACAGAGGTCTTCTGGAGCTGCAGCGAGCAGAGCTGGGTCCCACGTGTTGTGGGCCCAGTGAGCTCACCACCACAGGGCTGCCACAAGTAAGTTTGCAGGGCCCCACACTCAAACTTATTTCACAGAATAACAGAATCACAGACTGGTTGAGGTTGGAAGGGACCTCGAGAGATCATCCAGTSCAACCCCCTGCTCCAGCAGGGACACCCAGAGCACGGGGCACAGGGTGGCAGCCAGGCAGGTTTGGAAGATCTCCAAAGAAGGAGACTCCACAGCCTCCCTGGGCAGCCTGTTCCAGGGCTCTGTCCCCGTCATAGGCAAGAAGTTCTTCCTCATATGGAGATTGAACTGCCTGTGTTTCAACTTGTACCCGTTGCCCCTTGTCCTTTCACTGGCCACCACTGAGACAAGTTCGGCCCCTTCCTCCCTACATTCACTGTTCAGGTATTTTGTACATGTTGATCAGCTCCCCTCTCAGCCTTCTGTTCTCCAGGCTAAACAGGCCCAGCTCACTGAGTCTGTCCTCGTACGAGAGATGCTCCAGTCCCTTMGTCATCTTTGTTGCCCTTGAAAATAGGAAAAGTTACTTAAATAGTTGCTTTCTGTCTAGGATAAGCCTGTTTTTCCTCTATAGCAGTGACACCCAGGGAAGCAGCTGAAGGACAGTAACGATGCCTGGTGATGTTACACCATGGCAGGGCAGAACACCCCAGCTCTCCTCAGAAATTCCCTGTTATTGCGCCCGTAGGAAGGGTTTGGTGCTCCCTTGAGCATGGCTTTCCTGGTGCAGGAGTGGTCTGTGCTGGGTGACTTCTTGTGCCACAGAGCTTGGCCTGCTCCCAGCTTCACATACCTCCATCTGGGCTTGGTGGCCCCTCAGTCTGGGCTTTGTTGATGGCTTGCTGAGAGTCCACAGGAAAATGCAGAAGGGGCTTGAATTTGGATGTCCCTTTATTTTTTGGCTGAGTCCCAAGTGATTAAGGAGCACGTGCTTAGGTGCCGAATCCACAAAGAAAATGCTCATTTTAGGCTCACAGTTTAGATGCTCCAGACGCTTCCTTGCGAAAGGCTTTCCTTTGATTACACTGCAGCTTCATTATCAGTAATGTCTGTTTGCCTTTTAAATTAAAAAGACCTCCTACCCAGATTGACTTCATAGTAAAACATTCCTGTAACCCGATGCTAGATAACCAGAAATAACATCTCCCCTTTATGGACAGAAGCAGGGAAACCAGCAGACGCCTGTACGCCTGGAGCTGCTGCGTTGAGGGCTCCGTGGTGGGTTCTTTGATACTGTGATGCCTCCAGCTCTGAAGGACGAGGGGTGTTTGCTCACATGGCCTCTAAGAGTGAAACTGGTGCATGGAGCAGCCTCCCCAAGAAGCCCTGGGTGCTTCAGCACATGTCATTCTGCTGAACTCATCACACTTGTGTGTTGTGCACCTGAGATTATTGGGGGCGTGTTGAGTTTTGAGCTCCTGGTCTGCAAGAATGTCATTTTTTTTTCTGTGCTCCTCATGCCATATTTACCCCAGTTGTCACCTCTTAGCCCACTGCATCACCCCGTGAATTCAGGTAACGTGGTTGAGTCTGAACTAGAAGAAAACCAGTCAAAGCAAAGGCTGTGTTGAGGCAGCTGGATGAAGCACATGAGGGAGATGGATGGATCTCTGGGCCATGGAAAAGTGTGATAAGAGAGACTGAATGAGAGAAAACTGAGAAATCCTGAATGAATCCTCAGAAATACTTGGTATGTTCTTGCGGCCAGGGAGGCACCTCCAAGTCCTCTCTGCCAGGTTGCACCTACATAAAATCTATGATGCCAGAACCTTTGATTAACCTGTAGAGGAAACCTAAGGGAGTTTGGAAACCAAGAGGTGGAAATTAAAATCAACCACCCGCCTGTAAACTGCTTGGTCGTTGTGGCTGATCCAAGCTGGGAAAACCTCTATCTGCCTCAGACCTGTTTTGTCTTGGTGTTTTATGTTGGGGCACCTTCCTGAGCACAAGTGTCGCCAAAGGAACAGTGAGCTTCTGTGCAAGTTACTGTTTGGAAAGTAGGGAAGAAAACCGTTGCTGGGTTTTAATTCTAAATTAAAGGAGAAGAAAGGAGTATCCTCCCACAACCTGTAATCTACAGTCAAAGATTCCTCCTTTTTTGACTTCTGTTCAGCCACAGCAGATGTTTTGGGACAAGTGCTTCTGTTCCTCCAAATTCCCTGGCTTTTTCCTGATGCAACAACATCAGTGAGGTCTGCAGACAAGAAAGCAGCCAAATGCCACCAGACAGGGCATGCCAGACAGCAAGGTGACAGTGGAAAGAGAGGTGCTAAGTAAGGGTTTATCTGCTGGGAATTGTGTAGGGATTGAAGGGGCAGGGAGCACGGGGGAGACAGACACCTATGGAGTTAAGAGTCAGACTTTCAGCCTGAGCTTTAGAGTTTTCTGTTTTAAGCTGTATCTGCACAATGATTTGGCTGTTGCTAGTGCTGCAGCAGGGCCATGGAAGTGAAGTAATGGTGACACTGCACACACATGGGAGTGAAGAAATGGTGATACGGCACCTGCAGGCAGCGGGCAAGGGAATTCATAGTTACCACATGACAGGAAAAGCAGCTGTACGTTGTCCYTGTTGGAGCAGGGRCTTGCACTGGATGGTTCTGGAGGTCCCTTCCAACCTCAGCCATTCCCGTGATTCTGTGATCCCAGCTGGGATGCGCTGCTGGCTTTTACTCCTGTGGGTTTTACTAGCTGCAGTCACCAATAGTGAAATTCCTCGCTYAGGAAAGCAGGAAGGCAGGAGACAAAACCAGATCCTTTCCTGCATGCATCCAGTGACTGAGGTTTGAATAGGCCACAAGGGCAGCAGGCCAAACAGAGCAGCAGCCGAGCAGCTCTGCCCATTACATGGTCCATGTTCTGTATCTCACTAACGAACCAGAGCCACACACCAACCCAGTCCACGACAGCTCACTCCTCTGCACAAGGGAGACCTGGAATTTTTTGTTTTCRGCTGATCCATGCATCCATTTTCTCTGGGAAGACCCTATTTTAAGCAGGGCACCTGCATCCACTTTAACCTCCCCTCTTTTGTGAGCTCTGCTTTTGCCACCGGCCAATTAGTGAGCTCAGGGGGACACTCCGGGTCAAGCCATACCAGGGACCGCAAATCCTCATTAACGCTAATTAGTGCTCAGTAGGTTAATTGGTGGTGAAGCTCATCTTTTTTTAATTACTTGAGCAAAGGAGCCAGTGGGACCTTGTGGTCAGCTTTGAATTATTCTGTTTGTTTTGATGCTCCTCATTTGAATGTGTAAAGCCAGATGTTTGTTGCCTGGATTTAAGGGCTGTTTGCTTTTGTGAGGGGTGAGAAGGGAATACAAAAAAAAAAAATTAAGTAAAATTAGGATCTCTGTTAATACCTTACAGTATTCACTTACAAAATGGAAGACCCGTTTTATTCATGGAATAGAAAATATCATTAGGAAGTACTAAGTTGCCTTTAGTTTACACTCCAGACAGGCTGGAACCATCTTGACCCTCCCGGGAAGCTGTTACAGAGGTATTCCTTACACACACTTCTCTCCTTTATTGATAGCAGCTTAGTCTGGTATTAGAGGTCTTGGGTAATTACTTTTTTTAATCACTTTTTCCTAATAACGGCGTTTTTGCCCCCCTTCAATATTTTTTTCGGAGCTGTTTGTTTGGTTTGCCTCAAATACTTTTGTCAGTCCCTTGTCCAAGCTTCACATAATCACAGCTAGGAGATGAGTTTCCCTCACCCCCTTCCAAAATCACTAACCAACAACTGCAGCATATTTCACTGCCGCTTTCTGGGTCGCTGGCTCCTGGAAGGGTATCTGGTTTTGTCATTTCCTCGCTTTCACATCGTCCTTTAGGGCCTGAGCATAAGCATGAACACATCAGGTATTCAGAGCCTGTATCCAGTCTCATTATTATTATTATTATTATTATTATTATTATATCTTTTTGCCCTGCTGCATTTTAACATGCCCACCTGTAGACCCAGCCTTAGCAGACTCCGTGGGATGACTCCGAGCGCCTGGCACTGGTGACTGGAAAGCCCTGTTACCAGTAGCACCCGTGGCTGATGCTCAGGCTTGATTTCTGCACAGCATTTTTGGGGGGCAAGGCCTGGCCTTGTTTGCTGCAGCCTGAGAACATCRTTGGTTCTGCACCGTGGCGTGAGGGAGGCTGCTGAGATGTCTGTAGTTTGTGCCCTTATCTGTTGGACGCAGCAGAAAACCCATCCTGCGAGCAGGGAATCTGTTGATAGCAGTGCCAATACCAAGGTCCCCTTAAGAAATCCACTTAACTTGACCTTTCCTTCTTCCAAGGCTTGTATTGGGAGATTATTTTCTGTTACGAATCCTACCCATTTCAGAAGAGCCATGTTGCATTTACCTCTGTCTGTTAAGGGTTTGTTTTATACCACTCGACTGGCCTTGTTTAATCGTTGCTTATACTTAAACTGTAAATGCTTTAATTCCACCAAGAGCTTTTGTTTCTCTGTGCAGATGAGACCCAGTATAATTTCCCAAATGGGAAACTCYGGTGTGACTTCAGTTATGGAATTGTTATTTGTAATTAGCAGTATCAAAGGTGGGGTAGCGTTGGCTTCCTCAGGGCAGCCCCGTGCCACTCGTGTCCACAAGCCCCTGGTAGCACATTTTGCCCCACGCCTCCCAAATAGGGGCTGAAGGAGCTAACCACGAGCSGCCTGCAGCAGATCCAGCTGGCATTTTATCCCGTGCTGGGCAGTAGACAGGCAGTTAAAGACTTTGTCCCCCGTGCTTTTCCCTGCCTTGGTTCACAGCATTCTCCCTAGCAGAATTACATGGAAAATGTTGCATATTTATCCCTTAGAACTAACTTTTCTGATCAGTAAAAGACTTTTTTTCCTCTAACAGTCAATCCGTACTGCCCTTTGATTCTTCTCCTCTTGAGACAGTCCTCACCCAATCTACCTGTTCTCCTTCACGTGCAGAGGATGGACAAACGTCTATAAGCCCCCAAGCTTTCCCTTTTCTTTCCTATCACAACAATAGTTTGCTTTTGGAATATTTTTCTCTTTTGTCTTCTTTCCTCCCCGGGATAATAGCAGTCTCAGACAGTGTTTGGCTACTCTTACCAGTCTTGCAGGTTCTCAGGAGCCCACTGCGATCAGCCCGAGGTTGCACGATGCCCTTTCAGTGGGTTGTGCCCGTGCTGGCACTGATAGATCCTAGAGCCCGTCGGCTCTGTCACCCTGTTCAGACCTGGGGGATCTCATGTCTCGGGCTGTGCTTGCCATCCCCTGTCCCTCCGAGTGTGCCCTTCCCATTCCTCCTCCTCCTCCTTGGCACTGTTGGGGGTTTCCTTGTGTGGGCACTCAGTTATCTTACAACCAGGCAGCCRGTCTTACCAGTTAGAGCTTCCAAGCTTCAGTGTCTCCCATGCTGAAACTATATTTTCAGTGGAAACTTCTAGTCTTTTTTATTTTCTTTGAATGCATGTGG
Organism: Nothoprocta perdicaria; assembly: GCF_003342845.1. Taxonomy (NCBI): domain Eukaryota; kingdom Metazoa; phylum Chordata; class Aves; order Tinamiformes; family Tinamidae; genus Nothoprocta; species Nothoprocta perdicaria. The sequence goes on along the minus strand of NW_020455888.1, from coordinate 782,030 downwards.
CTCTGATCATTCAAAAGCTCTCAGAGATTCTCTGATGCCCCAAGTTTGTACCTGTAGTTTTATTTCCAAACCTGTTGTCAACTTGTGCTTTCATTGCTGAAATACCACTGATCTTAGGCGGGAGAAAGAACCTGGCATAGCAGTTACAGGTGTGAATCTGCCGGGCCAAGGAAAAGACAGGAAAAAACCAAAGTTTCTGGAAGTGCTGATGCTTATAAGGATTTAAATGAAGGGGGAACAGGCTGTACAGTTTCCTYGTTCAGGTGGCCAGACTGGAGACTGTAGGAGGATTCCTGCCTTTCTTTCCTGGGCATCTCATTAGGCACCACACAGAGGACTCTGAATGTGGCTGTTAACTTAATGGAATATTAAGTGAAATGTAAACCCACATAGATGCATTACGTACTATAGACATCTCAGAGYTCTCTAGTTACTTTCTTGTTTGAAGTTAGCAAACTGCTTCAGTGAAAGGGAGTTGCCAGGTTAAAGCTGCTGTAAGCTTGCTGGGATTTCCATTTCATGAACCAAATATATGGGAATTTCTCTGGAGATGGCAACATCCGCTGTAAATGTGATACAAATAAGATCAAGAAATGAGAAAGAGACATCTGTCCTATTCATGGGACATCCATCCTGGAAGGGATTCATGGTCTCCATCCCAGTATTAGGAACAACAGTGAGAACAAGAAAAGAAAGGAGAGGGAGAGAAAAAGGCTCAATTCCATAGGAACTTTCAATTAAAATAGAATATAACATGTATTTCATTATATCCTGATTGGGGCGTCTTTGTTAGACTTATATGCTTAGTTAAGTGCTCTGAAACCTGAGTTTTAGACATCATTTCCCTATTCTGGGCATAAAGTTCTCAAAATGTGGTGTTGTTTTTTTGTACCTCACCCCCCTTCATAAGTTTTGGGATGGGCAGTAGTTGTAATGATTTATCTAGGGGTGAGGAATCTAGTCAGCTTGCCTCTTTCAGCTCAATATTGTATTTTTTCACTTTACATTTGTGTTTTCACTTTCTGTAAAACTAATAATAGTTTTTCAGGCCTTTGAAATGAAGTAAAGAAACCAAATTGAGTTCCAGGTGAAAACTGGGTAGAATGTGGGTTTGTTTTCTTTTTCTTTTTTTCCAATATAGGTGGAAATGAGAGGATTCTGTAGAAGACAAAATCAGTGATGAGTGAGAGTTTCAGGTCACTTTGGAGGTGTGATAAAGCCTTTTACCATGTGTTAGGTAACAGTACATTCGTGCCTCTCTCTGAGGCAGCTTATGGCTGTCACGATTTGTGTGCATAGTAGCAAAAAAAGAAATTTCCTTTTTTATGCTCTGTGTCCCTTGAGGTGTCAGATTTGGTACAAATCGTATCAAAGGTCTATAGACATCACCATCTCAATAAAGGTGATAGCAGGGATAGATCAACCAAATCTGTACTTAAACAAAATGGCTTTTGTTTAAGCCATTTAGCTTTTGTTTAAGCCATTTAGCCAAAAAGGCTTTTTCTTTACTCTAGAATGCTCTTAATAGCATATGATTTAAAGACAGATGAGATATTTTTAAGCTACAGCAATTGTAAATGACTATAGCATTAAGCAGCAACATAGCCAAAGCTGCCAAGTACTTTAAATATAGTTGACTTTTATCTTGAAATTATCTGCCTCCTCACTAATATATATATATTTTTTTTCTCCCTCAGCGTGAACGAACGTGATCATTTGTTAAAAAGGCTTGGCAGGAAAACTCCTCCAAGCCTTTTTCGAGCTCATTCTGTCCAGCAAAGTGTATCACGTAAGTAATGGATTGTGGATGCATGCKTGTTTCACAGCAGCGAGTCCCAGATGAGTGAAGCAAAGGGTGATTATTTTTTAATTACATTGTAGGTAGAGATAATCTAGTGCGGAGGGTGAGCTGCCAACCAGGAGACATACATTTGGAAGTGGAATTAGTGTATTTGGCCCTAGGCAAGTGGAGCTCAAATGTGGAGAATTCCCTAGGATCCAATCAACAGGCCCAAATGCCAAAATCCCAATACACAAATTCTCTAAATGTAAAATCCTGGTAGTCTCAAGAATACTGTAAAAATCAAAAACTCTGCAGGATAAAATAAATGTTGTGATAGAGCCTTGCTTAAATAGAACTGGCTCCTTTTTGAAAAGTCTAAGTAGCTTTTGAGAGCACAGCAGTATTTCAGGGATGCCATTTGTGCTGTGCACGTTTCTGATGAAGCCATCATTGGTGTGCAGAACCAAACCATGGTGTGGAACTGCATTGCTCGAGGTCACCTCCTCCTTGTCCTGTGCTTGGAGAGGAGCTGCCACCTCACCCCTTGCAACGGGTGCTATTTAGAACAAGCTGCATCTGTTGCTGGTGCTGAGGTCCCCCATTTATCCGCTTCCACAGGGGAGCGTGTGACAGGCCTGTGTCTGCTGCACCCGTGTGTGTTGTCAGGGCTGACACAGCATTAAAATAATGTAGAGACTCTGCAGGCCAGATGCTTCCAAGGAGCGGGATGTGTTGGGGGAGTAGGGAGTCCAGTCACCCGTTCAGGTGATGAAGTGCAGTCTTTCTGGGAAAGACATTGGTCAAAATATACTCATCTTTCTTAAGAAAATAGCCCCCCATGTGCTGTGCAGGGCAGGGGGTGGGCACTCAGCATTTGGGGAGGGTGTCTTCATTGCAGTCAGAAATGACATCTTGGTCTGTCTAAGGTCCCCACGGAACTGATGGGAGTCGAACCTCACTTCCCACCTGCATCCTTTCCTTGAGCAGGCTCTTGTGGGGATGGGATGTGAGTGCCCACATGGGAGCACCAAGTCAGGGAGCCAGGGGTGCTGCCTGTAACGCTCTTCTGGACCCATAAAACTCACCCTCCAAGGAAACACTGGAGGAGATGATTGGCAGGACAAATCCATAACATACATAAATGTATTGCGGTCTAGGAGATCTGCTGTGGAGACTTAGCATAGTGCAGGAAGGAGATGTCCTGCTGCTGCTGACTGGTCAGACTTGTCTGGGCTTTCGGTTTGGTAGAACACATCATCATGTTGTTAATAAGTGCATGGTTATTAGGAAAGAAAATTGAGATATCAAATAAACCCTAATTTGGATAACAAGACCCTATAAATGCAAATGATTAAGTGCTAAATGAGTGAGCCTAGTCAGGACAGGTCACAATCAGTCATCTGTTTTTCCCATGAATGTAAATTTTCATTGTGGAGCTGCTAGGACTGAAATGGCTTTTTTTATGGCATATTCATGATTCTTTAAAACTTCTGTCATCTCTTGTCAAATGTTATTTTCAAAAGCTGCATAGCTGCTATATGTCCAAGGCCATGTGAAATCCTGGGAACACGTGCTGTTTTCACAACGCTAAATTGTACAACTGTTTACTAAATGCTGGAAATCTTCAAAGGAAAGAGTTGATGAATAGGGCAGTAGCCTTGACATGCTGGGCCAGTATCTTAAATCACACTACATACGTTCTGTTTGAAGTCCTGAACTATTCATGTGTTTTCACCAGGCTCCACGTTCCCAGCCTGTGAAGGCCACTTCCCCTAAAAACTGCTCGTGTGACTTCAGCTCCAAATCTGCCAGTTGCACATAAAGCAGGAGAAGGGTTTGTTTAGCTAAGGCTGACAAGGGCTTTGGCAGTTCAATTGCTCTGACCACAGCAAGAAAGGAGAATGTGCTTCAGTTTCCCTGCACAGGCTGTTGAGTAAAAAAGCATGGAAGGATGGCTCAATCACAGAGTCACAGACTGGGTGAGGCTGGAAGGRACCTCTRGAGATCACCYAGTCCAACCCCCTGCTCCAGCAGGGACACCCAGAGCACGGGGCACAGGGTGGCAGCCAGGCGGCTTTGGAAGATCTCCAGAGAAGGAGACTCCACAGCCNCACAGGGTGGCAGCCAGGCGGCTTTGGAAGATCTCCAGAGAAGGAGACTCCACAGCCTCCCTGGGCAGCCTCTTCCAGGGCTCTGGCACCCTCACAGGGAAGAAGTTCCTCCTCACATGGAGATGGAACTGCCTGGGTTTCAACTGATACCCATTGCCCCTTGTCCTGTCACTGGCAGCACTGAGAAGAGTTTGCCCCTTCCTCCCTACGTTCTCCCCTCAGGCACTTATACATATTGGTGAGATCCCCTCTCAGTCTCCAGGCTAAACAGGCAAATCTTGGCCGTCCTTTACTGCAAGATATAAACTGGGCCTGCTCCATGCCTTGCCTGTCTGTCCATCGACCAGCCGCTCTCCAGCAGCACTAGCACAGCATTTGCTCAGGGCAGATGCAGGGCTGGTGTGTGCACAGGATGCCCTGGCAGGTCTAACTGCAGCCAGGGCCGTGCTGGCCACACGTGGACACCAGCCAGGATCGACTGCTCCGGGTTGTTCACGCTGGCGGGGAACTGGCTCGTGCCCATCTGGAAGGGCCCTCTTACGTATGCGCTTAAGCGTGGTAGCCCTTTTTGGTTGTTTTTCTTGCTCTGGCTGTGTTTCTGGGTTGCCAAATTATGTAGAATTGCCAGAAACATAAAGAAAATTTATCTACAGACTGCACTAGCAAAGCTCATGCTGTTTATTCCCCTCAGTATAGCAATTAGGAAGATTTATTTAAAAAATAAGAGGAAAAAGAAAGCCTCTGTGGTGAGGTCCCAGTTAGATGAGATTGTCCTGAGGCTCTTGGTCCTGGGTTTTATACAGGTGACAAGCTCATGTGCTGCTGCCCTAGTGAAATGTTGTAGGCAGTAGCAGTGGCCTTCTCCTWCAGGGCTTGGTGCAGCTCGTGCTGGAGGTGCCTGTGTGGAATTGCAGATTCCCTGTTTCCATCTGCTTTCTAAAGCCCCTTAAGAACACCTGGAAAGCCACCAGGCTTCTCTTTCAGGTGTTTGCATCTCTTTGGATGTCCTGGGGCCTCCGTTCCAGGGAAGGAGCAACCTTAGTCTGGCTCCAAAATGCTCTGAGGTTCCAAGGATTTGTTGGCCTTGCGTTTTTTCCAAGCGAGCTCTCCAAGGCTTCATCCATTTCAGCGCCTCTGCTTGCTCCAGCCTGTGAAGGTGCCGCTGTCACAGCAGCTCAGTGCCAAGGCATAGGAGCCCTCCTTTGACCTAGGAGCATTTGCCTCTGAGAACCCCCTGTGCAGAGGAAAGCTGTTCTTGTCCCTCTCCTCCTGCACAACTGAGCCCAGAGCAGAAGGATGGGGACAGCCATGTCCCCTCCCGTACCGAGGYACCCTCCATCCTGGCCTTCCCTGGGGAGCCCTCCAGTGCCTTCCCTCTTGCAATGAAGAATGTCTCCTGTCACCGGCTACTTGTGACCCATCCCAGCATGGTCTTAAGCACAGAGCTGAGCTCCTGGAGTGTGGGAAGCGGCGCCTGCACGAGGATGATGGTACCCGGCCCACATTCCCGTGCTAGCGGAGAAACCCCCTTTCCTTTGGCAGCRTATGGGGTAAATCCGAACAGGAAGCTTTGCTTTGCACCTTGTTAGTCAATGGAGAAAGAGCACCTGCCCTCTGAGGCTCATTTCACAGCATGGGGGCTGGTGAATAATAAATAATAATAATGTGTTCGTGCTGAGGGCTCTAATCCCACCATTTATTCTCCACTAGCAGACACCTTCTTCCTCTCGCTTTTTTSTTGGCGTATTTTGATTTCAGAAACAACTGGGTAGCTATTTGAGATGCTATTTGAGATGCTTTCTAAACTCCATTTCCTCTCATAGKGGATGCATTTGAATTAATATATATTTGGTATTTTTAAAAGGCAGCTAGCTATTTGTTGATGGTCAAGGTGAGCTGCAATCATTCTTTTTTTCTTTTGAAAGGTAAATATTTTTGAACTGGTGCCGTGGCATTCGGCTCCATGTTTTAATTTCCAGGAAGACAGTTATGGGACCGTTTTCCAGGAATTTCTCTTGGGTCCTTCAGAAACCCAGAGGCATAGTTTATCAGCAGAGAAATGAATGATTTCTGTAAGTTATAGTCAAAATGTCCAAGACACAAGACAAGGCAGCTCTCACTTTCCCAGGACAAGCTGAAGAGAGGGGTCCCTGAGAAGTCATGCTGAGTTAGCGTTTACTCTTTAATTGGTAAATAAGAACTATGACATTTCATCAAGTCTCCTTACAAAGCTATGCGGAATCAAACATCTGGCCTGAGAGAGAATTTGGCTGGCCAAGCACTATTCCAACATTGGGTTTTATTTTGTCAGAGGTATTTTGATATCTAAGGAGCAAGCACTTCCTAAAAAAAAAAAAATACAGATGATAAAAAAACAGAGCTCCCCCAAATCCTCCCGAAATGTCACTCTAGTGGATTTGAATCTGGGCATTTCTTTTTGTCAGAAGACAAACGACATCATGGTGAAATGCATGTTAGGGCTTAAATCAAGGGGGGAACCAGTTCTGCTGCTAAAAAAGAGGTTTCCAGTGCTGTTTGGCCTCAGATAACCCAGGGGCTGCAGCAGCCTTGGCTGTCTGGGGCGAAGAGCGTGAGGAGCAGGAGGTCTCCGGAGCAACTCTGTGAGTAGCCAGTGCTGCCCAGTCCTTCCCGAGCGGGTTTCCCGGAGCAGCGGGAGCCCCCGGGCCCCTCTCCATCCAGGTCTCCCCGGCTGTTGGGATCTCACTGTGTCCTTTGCATGCACAGGACATGAATATCCAGAGCATTTCTCTAGCCCAGGGTCGGATTGGGCAGGATCCTCATCACAGTGAACAGAGAGGAGTTCTGTTAACTTAGAAGCCTAGTGGGAGGCTAGATGCTGATCTGCTAATAGAATATCAAAGCTTAAAAAGAAAAAAAAAAAAGCAAAAAACCAAGGTGCTTTTAAAATTCAATAGGTTGCCTGATAATATCTGCTACCGGTGAAACCTTAGATGTGAAGAGAATGCGAATGTCCCCCTGGCCAGCGAGCCCCACTGCCGGGAATTCCCGAGTCCCCCTTCCCTGGCAGCCGTGTGGATGCACTGTGGGCGCGGAGGCCGGTCCTGCGGGTCGTGCCCGGCAAGCGCCGGGGSGGCCGCGCACAAAGAGCACCTTGTTCCCCACCCGGCGCCGCTTCTGGGCTCCCGGCCCAAGCCGGGAACGCTCCCGCTTTTCCCTGAGTTCCCTGGTCGCTGGCAGGTGGAAACTTGTGCTGCTTTGGGATGGGGAGAGCGGGAAGGCGGCGCGCTGCAGTGCGGCGAGGCTCCGGCAGCAGCGTGAACAGCCTGACGCTCCATTGGAAAAAAAACTTGCTTAATATGAAATCACCTTCACGTAGTGAGATCAACGGGAAAAGTTAAATAAACATCCAAAGGTTGGGCTGAAGGGAGGGAACATGGAAGTGCTGGGGCCGTGGGCTTTCCCGTGGTGTGTGCCAGGCATCCTGGTGGCTGCTCTGTCAGGATGGACCGAGGACATGGAGGTCTAGGATGGGTCCTCCAAAGCAGCAGCAATTTGCAGCCCAGCCGGTTTTCCKCTGCTGGGATCACTGCCCTCTCCTGCCTCTCCAAGGGCAGTATCCTGGTCCTCAGGGTGCGGCAAGCCCTCTGAGGGTATTTGTTTAGCTGTGGATCTGCTCCTTGTTAACTTAAAGCCTGTTTTTGTAAATCAGATTTCCTTTGCAGTTATCCAGGCATATACTTTTTCCAAAAGCAAATTTGAATTTTGTGAATGTATTTTGGGAAACTTCAGCTTGAGGCAGCAAAAAACTTGTACGTCCGTAGTGGCACATGTATTAGCATGGAGTGGTCGGGGGGAATGAAAAGGGATGCCAGGATTAGTCGTGTAATCGCATGAGAGTTCCTGTGATGCTGCAAGGGCCCCGCTAGGGAAATGTGCCTGAGTTAGCTCGGGATCACGTCTTGCTGTGTAAATCTCTTCCATCTACTGGCAGAGGTTTCCTCCATGGAGTAGTGGAGATCTCATGGACCAAGTTGGTAGAGACCTCACCCCTTGGTCCCCAACTTAAGAGGGTGATCGTTCCTATATGCTCTTTTGTTGCAAAGTCCCTTCTGGGCCTTGCTACAGCCCCGTGTCACCCTGATATGTGATCTGAGGGGGAAAAGGCCCTGTGGGACTACCTGAAAGGCAATTGCAAGGTCTCCTTCAAGATAGACGTGACAGGGAATTTCCAAAGTCCCTGGATGTGCCTGAAGCTCCCACGCACAGCACTGGGTTGAGGGAGAAGGCCCCTCTCCCAGATGGGAGCCACGGCCTCGTTCTTGGGCTCCTCCAGGCAGCAGTCACATCTGCTAACTCTTGGCTTGCTTTCTTAGAGCAAAGCCTTATCTGCTTTGGTATGTGCTATGACTTTCCTATTTCTCTGTATTTTATGACTGTCCTAATCTCCCTGTCTTCCTCTTTTCCCTCGCAATTGCCCATTTTCAGGGAAAATCACTGTTCCCTTGTGTCACAGAGATTGTTCTCCTTTGCTTTAGTTTTCCATTCAGCAGTTTTTGCAGGGTCATGTCTGGTTTAAATATTGTTCAGCGTTTCACCATGTTGGCCCTTTAGCTGTTGAGATTGCTTTACCAGTAATTTGTTTTCCAGATGACGTCAGACATGTCACTAGCCTCGTCCATATAACTTAAATGAGTATGTCTGATTTTCTTTAATTTGAAAAATTTCAAGGAAGGTCAGAGGATTGCGTTAACAAAATAGAGATTTTCCTCCAGAGTGTGTTGATGTTTGTTCTATTCGAGGCATGGGAGACTAGCTAAGGGAATCAAGTTTCTCAATGTGTTTTGCCAGATGCCACCTGGAAATTTGCACAAAAAAAAAAAAAAAAAAAAAAAAAAAGTCCTTTATGGTGGTACAAGGAAGATGTGACTCACATGGCAGTTGTGGTCTAGACATTTTCATGTTCCTCCAGGGAAACTGCAGATCTCATCAAGCAGCCTATAGAGGAGACGAGCAAAAACGCAGGTGTCCACCTATCTCTAAGTTTTTAAAGGTCCTTTTTTGGCCCCTGTGGCAGCTAACCTGGTGTCCAAGCCCAGGTTTGCTTTTTTGGCCAGGGTTTCCCAGGGAAGCGTGGACAGGGCAGATGTGGCAGCACATGGTCCTTCCGTGCCACATGCACAGCTCTGAATGCATCTTAGCAGCGAGGATGGCTGCAGTGTCAGTCATGTCGCTTCAGGAGCACCAGGAACCGTTTCTAAAAGCAAGCTGCACCCTTGAGCTGAAACCTAGTGATTTTTTCTCCTCCCTTTGCTCTTTCAGATGGATACGCATTTTCTCAAGAAGAACACGGTGTTGTTTCCCAGTCGGAAGTTGTTCGATCCTACGACACGACCAAAAGGAGAGCAGAAGTGCAATAACACCCGGTTCTTTCCTTGATTGGTGGTGGAGATAATGGGATTTGGATCCATGCGTCTGCTGTTAACGCATCCATGGTGAAGGTTGGCGGCAGCAGCCAATACACCGGAGAACTCGTTTCTTTGGCCTTAGCCAACAATTTTCCACATTCTCCCTGCAAACCTTGAGTACATATTGGGGCGGGCGGGGGGGATCATCGTTTGGATTCAGTTGCAAAGCTCTGCCTAAATTTTGGTTCATGTTGTGATGAAGCATTTGGCCATGCTATGTGAGGTGTGAAATTAAAAACAATCTTTTACCACTGTTTAAAAGACGGGCATTAGGTTGCTCTGGGAGAAAAGTARAAAATTTATGTTCCATGAGAAATCAACCTTTGCTTAATTGGAACAGGGGTGCTGAGATTTCCTGTTTTGCTACACGCAGGCCAAGTGCACAGGGCTGCATGCAAACCTTGTCCTCTCTAATACTCACTGTTTACGAGACCTGAYTGACATTTTTAACAATTTGGTGCGAAACTCTTGATTGCAATGGAAACGCARTCTGCAGCAAAGAATGCTTATTTGCCTTCTCCTGATAGAATAACATGGTAGCAATGAGATATATAGAGTATTTCTTGTTCTCTTACAGGATTTATTATGACTCTATCCTACCTATCTAAAAACCAGTTAATAGCTTAGTGTAAAAGCGGGGACGTGGAACTCGGACCGCTCGGTAGGGCAGCTGTGTCCATTGCATGGCATTGTGCACAAAATAGGTGCTGCTGTTCCGGTAGCTCCACAGGTTGCATTTGAATGTGCATTTCAAATTTGGCCTGGGATTTCTCTCTCTTGTCCCATTCCCCTTTTAACAGTACAACAAAATATCAAGAACTTAAGAGGCCGGTGGTGATTTTGCTGTTAAGAGATCTCTGGCAGATGGGGTGGTGTAAGGAAACAGGGTGAGTCTTTTGGAGCTGGTCAAGCAGGAATGTTTCTTCAGTATTGCTCACCTCCTCCTCCAATGCACACATTTCCCGTTCCAGACACCTRAGAAGCTCGTGCCTTTATTTCATCTGCTGTTAGAGCTAAGGTGAGAGCATGAGCCAGAAGTTTAGTTGGACTTTCACACACAAAGGGATAAAGTCTTTGCAGGAAGKGGAGAGATCAGGAAGCCTCCTCAGCTCAATTCAAGGATGAAAGCTGAGGAATTTCTGCTGGAAGAGAACGGGGCCAGAAATGTGCTCCTTCTCCTTCTTGAGAAAGTCATGATCCTTCCATAGGGTGCATTGCCACAGCTGTGTTAGTTGTTTATCACAGTGAGGAACAGGGTTGCAAAGGAAAGGCAGGAAGGGTGCAGGTGTGACACACACATGCACACATGCACGGGGTCATGGTGAAGAGAAGCTCCAAAGGGTATTTGTTCAGCCAAACAGTCCCATTTCCCAGTCCAATCCACCGGCAGGTTTCCCAGTGCACTCCAACACTGGAGCTCTGGAAGGAAGGCTGGTTTTGCCAACGCGCTGGGTGAATGGGCGAGCGTGCTGCTGCATATATTGGAGCTATGAAGAAAAACAAGACAAAACTGGGACATAAGTTAAGGCTGAAAGAGCTCATAGAAAGCCTATGCTGCCTTTCAGACAAGTTCTGTTAATTTTGGTCGCCAAGCCACGTTTCTGAATAGAATGAAGTAGGTATTGCTGTGTTTTAGCCAGATTTCATGGTCAATGTATATGCTACATGTATGCGTTTAAGAAGTTGGCACTGTTTTCTGCCCTGTTACCCCATCCAGAACTTTTACTGATCTTTAAATATATCCRAAAGCAAGTTGAATATGAATATTTATGCTCAGCAAGGAAAAGAAAATCGCCAGCCCAGCCTGCTTGCTTAGTGCTTCTGAAGAGGTGTAAGTACAAGCTGGCGTGCAAGTGCCACAGAGCAACTCCCAGAGCCACATCAGGGGCCTCCAGGCCCCACCTGTGTTAGAAAGGAGGTTTCTGCCTCTGCAGCACCAGGCCAGGTTGTTCTTGGGTTSGGCTGATGGCACGGAGGGAAAAGCCATCACCCTCTTCCCGCAGCGCTAATGACACAGTTCTGCTATAAGGGAAGCTTGGAAATAATTTTGCCATAGGCTTGAATGCCAAGGGGCCAAGTGTGTGTGTATATGTTTTCTAGGAGATTAATTGTGTATAAAGGCAGGAATACTCGTGGGGAGAGATTAAACAAGAGGAGGCTAAACCCAGTCTTGGGCACTTGCACATCTTAGTGCTGATCTAACTGGTTAAATGCTTTATTTTATCTAGAAAAATATTCTTTAGGAAGTGCGTGGGGCAAGGCTGACCRCAGAGCTGCCAACTGTGTCTTCCTTTTGTAACCCCACAAGTCTAATTAACTTCTTACAGYAACAAAGCAGCATCAATTGAGCCTTTGTACTGTAAACCACACGCTACACACCCTGACAGGTAAACAATTTGGAGGCTTTGCATGAGAATACTAGGGGGGAAAAAAAACACTTAAAAAAACCCTCAAAGTAACATGGAAGGGCAAATAAATATGTTAAGCTGAGAACAGAGAGTCTTTTTCATTCTGAGTGCAACCAAGTCTTACACAGCACAATGAGAGACCCTGGGAGGAGCAGCTGCCATGGAGCGTGATGTATTTTATTAGTGCGGAGCAGGGGCTGTATCGTCCTGACCTCGCTCTGCGTTGGGGTCACAGCGGGTTGGTGTCACAAACACCAGCCCCAAGAGAGCAGGGCCTTGGGCTGTGCTGCRTGCGTTGGGTGTCAGCTCAATGGGAATTGCACATGGGCCTTGTCACAATGGCCCATACAGTATGTGACACCGGGGCTGGCAGGTCAGGCTTTATCTTCACTGTAAGGCCTTAATCTCTGTCCCASTTAATCTTGTAGAGCCCACCCAGGTCAAGACCTGGCATTCTTCTGGGTCTTTGGAGCCACTACGGGAATTAATCTGTTGTCATATGCTGTAGGCCGGCTCGTGCTGCTCCTTGTCCCTGTGAGCTGTGATTAGGTGCATTCCCGTGTCGTGGCAGCCAAAGGAGAAGGGCAGCTGCTCTGTACAAACAAAAGTCCTTGCTCGTTGACAAAATGCATATAGCAAGAGGAGCCACCTTGGAAAACATCATCCACCGGACAGGGTATCGGAGCAGAGGGACAGACGATGTCTGCCTGGCCATCACGTTAACCACCAGGGCCTGCTCCGAAAAGGGTGCTGCAGTTCTCAGCACTAACTGAGGGCATTTTTTATTTTTCATTTTCCAAGTGTTCAGGGAGAAGTGATGATTTTCCCAAGTTAGACCTGGAGCTGGTTGCCCCTTTTGGYAGCAGTGCAGTCACTGTTTGCATAGAGGCTGCTGCTCCTTTAACAATTGCCTAGGCAGAAATTAAAGGCAATGAGCGGGAGTCTAAGCTGAGCACTGCTGAGAAGTCTGTTGACGTTTTCTTTTCCCTGACAGGGCTTCAGGTCTTGCTGTAGGCAGCTCACATGCAAAGTCAGTAATAACTTGTCAAGGAGAAATGGCGAATAACCAGTGAAAGTATCTGAGGCAAACTAAGCTGCTAATGTATCTAAAAATGTGTGTGGAGTTAACATGAACTATATGGGCTGTAAATTAAGATAACAGTCAAGCCTCACTAATCTGTACTTCACTAGACCACACGCTTCTCAGTGCACGCCAAAAATGTGCAGTCTCTTTCCCTGCCTCAGCCAACAGCTAATAGCAAATGCTGCAGGGAAGTTCCCTGCCACCAAGATTACATTATTTTACATTATTTTTACAGCTTTTACTCTCTTTTGCTGGGAGACAATCAGTGCTCTTAAGTAACGGAGAGCTCGGGTGGAGCAGAGGTGAAATGTGGGTCCCTGACAGTGGACAGTGGTCACACTGGGCGAGCTTGGTGCTCTGTGGACTGTCCCCTCCAAGGGCTGGGAGGGTTTTGGAGAGGAGTGTGGGCCTTAGGTTGTCCCTGTCTGTAAGCTGATTTCTTCCTGTTGGTCTAACACACTAAATCTGCTGTTTTGCATTGCCTTCAGTCATCAGTGCAATGTGCTGCATTTACTAATGATGCTCAATTTACATTCCCCCTTAGTTTTATAAATAATGACTTAATTTCATTTTTAAATACTCCAAGGATTGTACTGCTGCTTTTTTTGCCTCAGAACTTGAGTTTGAAGTGGAGCACCCCTTGAGTAGGTGTTCACCCTCAAGAAACACTTTGGATTTGTCACATTTCTCCCTGATTTTAAGGCAGTGATGATATTTTACCCTAGTTTTGGATCATCATACAGTGTCAGTGCCTTCAACTTCAGTCAGTTTGCAGGGTGGGCTTTTCATCTTGTGTCAACCTGAAGAATATGCAGAGTTGATGTGAAATACCTAATAGGCAGGAGGAGAATTTGGCTGGGTCTGCACTGTATCAGGTAAATCTGCTTTCAGAAGATCTCCGAGAGCAGTTTGCTTCTGAAATGTGGCACCGACCATGCATCTTTCTCCATCTCCAGACAGGCAGGACCAGGCTCCCTGCAAGTCCTTCTGCGCTTCCAGGAGGGATCCTTGTTCTCCCCGCTACCACGAGGTCAGCAGTGTCTCAAGGATGCTGCACAAAACCTCGTACCTGCAGGTTGCTTCAGGYACAGCCCAAGTCACATCACAAATCCGGGTGATATCGCTAGTCACAGSTCGTAGTTGTCACTGTGGTCGGTGCTGTGAGGCACCTAAGAGGTAGGGAAGGCTCAACAGGTCATGAAGGTGAAGGCTGGACTTGCACACAGCCCCCTGGCCAGCCCTGCGTGACTGACTGTCCCTTGCCAAGTGAGTGAACTAGCAGGGACAGTTTCATTTAGCATGTTGCTTATCTGCAGCACCAAGACTCTCCTCCTAAGCCTTCTGTATGGAACTCAGTCCCTAGTATCTCTCTGGAGAGCAGTTTTCCAGCCAGGCTCAGAGAGGGGCAGTGGACCCGCCATTCTGTAACATGGTGGCCATTTTGTAACATGGTTGTCTGTGTCCCTTGGGCCGCGATCACTGGGCCTCAACCAACAGCAAGGTAGAGCAACCTGCTGCAGACACAGAGCCCCTGCTGCTTCAAAAATGACCTTCTAGTGCTGCCCAAATTGGGCCTTTGACGTGGTCTGGGTTTTCAGGTGTGCCGTACAGAGAAGGAGGGTGTTCACTAGAGCTTGATCTTGCCAGCACTSAGCTTTCTGCTTTGACTGAAAGCAGTTCCCCTTGGGACAGAATTAAATATATGCTTACATACTGGATCATACTTGAAGGACTTAAAGCTTTGTTTGGTAAAACTGTGGGCATTGACTAGTTTCTTCTTAGAGCTTTCCTTTTCACTGTGGGTTTGGGTCAAGATTTGCAGTCTGACAGCACAGTTAGTTACACAGCTCTTTTGCGGTTTGATTTTTCCTGATTTCCTAGTACTCTCACAATATTGCTCACAGTGGCTCCCCAGAACCGCATGGCTCTAGCAAGGTTGGAGTTCAGGCCCTGTTACCTGAAAGAGTCTCTACCTTCTAAATAGCGGAAAAGCCTCCACTAAACTTCAATGCTTGTGACCAGATCTTCTTACCTGAAGGAAGCCTCAGGACAGAGGTGGACAAAGGAAATACAGTGGGAGCAAAAAATAACTTTCCACACTTGCACCTAGCAGCAAAATTAATGGAGGTTTTTACTTGTTTGCAAGTGAGAATGAGAGAGGGGCCTGCGCTTGGCCACATAAGTGACTCCCAACAGTAATTGCTTCTGTGACCTGAGGAGAGCCCAGGCAGCCTGGGCTGGTTTATCTTGGCCCTGGAATGTGCTYTCGGATGGGCTGTCTGGAAGGGCGAGTGGACTAAGAAGGGAAATCGCCTGGCAGACACAAGGGCTGTTGTTGGAAGGGAGGGAGGAGAGAGGTGGCCCCGTTGTCCCCGAAGGCGCCATGAAGGTTTCTCCTCGCGGTGCTCCCTGCAGTTCTGGGGGGAGGGAGGAAGAAAGGCAGGTTACG
Source organism: Nothoprocta perdicaria (assembly GCF_003342845.1). Lineage (NCBI taxonomy): Eukaryota > Metazoa > Chordata > Aves > Tinamiformes > Tinamidae > Nothoprocta > Nothoprocta perdicaria. The sequence goes on along the minus strand of NW_020455888.1, from coordinate 766,748 downwards.
GGTCTGTGAAGCCTTCTTATCTCCTTGTTATCTCCTGAAGCAGAGGCTTTTCTGGCGCCAAGCTGAGTCCCGTCTTCCGAGGGAGGGAATGCTTCCCAGAAGCACCCCAGTGGGCACCAGCTATCCATGCTGAACCAGAACCAAATCCTCTGTATTACCCTCACCCTGATGTTTTCTAGGTTACAGCAGGCTGCTCGGGCCTCTCTTTGCCTCATGGGCCCACAGGAGTTGAGCGGTGAAATGATTTCAGTCGTGACAAGGAGGCTTTCATGGAGAACTGAGGGAGACTCGAGTGTTGCTGCTGGGTTGGTTCCCACCCACCAAGCGCTGGGTAGGGCTTGGTGACCCTGGGGACCTCAGCCTTCCCGGGATGGGATTTGAAGTCTAGGGGTGGTTTCATTGGGATTTATAGCCCATTCATTTGCAGTGTAGACAGAAAGTAAAATAGCTGAGCGCTGATGTTGCGCCAAGGACTTCCTTTATGTATCAAGAAGGTCAGACAAGTTCTTCCCGAGTCTGCCAGGAACGAGTCCCAGAGCGGCTCCAAGGGCCGGGGATGCAGCCCAGCGTGCCCAGAGCTGGGCTTGGGCAATGGCAGGAGCTGTGTGTGCTTGACCTGGAGAGGCTCCACGGTCCTGAGAGCTCTGCCCAAGGAGGGGTCCTCTCCCTGCTGAAATCCAGTCAGCCTGGCTGGGAGGAACAGAGTCCATGCAAAGATTTATATAGGCTCCTCTGAGAGATAGGGGGTTTTGTTTGGGGGGGCTTTTTGCTTTTTTGTTTGTTTGTTTGTTTTTCCTCAGTATCTCTGTAGATGCTGAAGAAAAATAAAAGTGGGGAAATGACAAATGCTGTGTGGACAAGCCCAGCCCTAGGCAGTCATGCAAAAGTCTAACAATGAAGAAAAGGCTAATATATTGCTAAAATGTCACTGCTTATAGCCAGAAGGTCAGCGCTCTCGTAATTATGGAGTGATGAAGCCAAGAGAAAGAGCCAACATTAACAGAAAGACGTGATTGTTTTACATTCTGACCACCTTGCTGGGTGGTTTTCCTGGGAAGATGTTCCAGATGTAATCTTGGCATAAATTAATCAATTGCAAAACATCTGCAGTGTTTCTTCGTAAACGTGGAATTTAGCAGACACTGTGTGTACTCCAGCTTAACCCTCCAGCTCATATTTTGATTCAGGGAACAAATGCAAGCACTTGCTCTTCTAACCATCAGCAGCTCATAGAGTAGAAAGCTGYTCAACGTTGTTGCTCGACTCCCTGCAAAAAGGACTCCAGAGGAGATAGATAAAACAATTAGGCAGCCAAGCCCCCCGGGACCCTGTGTGCACGTGTGTGTTGGAAGAGTCTGTTCAACTTGAAAACCTCCCCCTGCTCCTCCTCCTGCACCCAAGTGTCGCCCGTTGTTCCTGGAGGTCAAATATTCAGCTGTTTGAGTGACAGGGTCTTGAACAGCATCTTTTTCATCAGTGAGCCAAGTCATGTGCCCACTTGTCTGTCATATCTCTGCTCGGATTGCTTAAATATTGTTTCAGATGGGGAGGTTTTAATCTGGATATGCAGAGCGGAGTAGTGCTGTGGGGGAATGTTTAATTGGCTCCCAGCAGAGCAGCCAGAGCCATGGTGGCGTGTGGGTTTTTTCCTCCAGAAAGTGTTACCATTTTCACGTTCTATTAATGTCCTCTGGTAGTTTGAATCCAGCATCGCATTACAGTGGAGTTTGTTTCCCTCCCAGACTGCATACAAATGAAGGTCATTTACTCGTATTTTTAGAAGGTTGAGAAAAACTTAGCAAATTTGTAGCTTTGAACAGCATTGTTGACTGTTGTATGTCTGCACAAGAATATTTCCAATAAATCTTTTATTAAAGCAACTCGATGGACTGATGCCTATTTTATATACCCCTTCCCCCACCTCAGGCTTTACAGCAGGAGAGTTCAATGTGAAGTGAAGTTTTAGCCTTCAGAGCCCATGTGTGTTTTTATTGCCTTTTGTCTGTAGTTTAAGGGCCTGCTTCCATTAGACCCGTGCACAGAACTCAAGTTCCTTCCAATGGGACCTCAATGAGACCGCCAACCTAAGAGGAGGATATCAAAATAAGAGTGATAATGGCTGGCTTGCAGCATGAGCCCCSTCCTTGTTGGGTGTAGCCAAAGGGGGAAAACCTTTTAAATACAAACTAGGTGGAGCCCAGGTATTTCTCCTGGGAATAGCATGTTTGATTCCACCAAGACTTGACTAAAATAAACCTTGGAGGTTTCTTTGTCCTGTCTAGAGTCAAGCAGACATAGTAAAAGGAAATTAAGCCCTAAAATCTTCTTTGGATACTTCTCAGTGCTAGAAGGAAAGAGGCTTTCCTAGCTGGGCCTGAGCACTCGTGTTGGTGCTGGGGAGGATCACAGAATCACAGACTGGTTGAGGTTGGAAGGGACCTCTAGAGATCACCCAGTGCAACATTCCTGCTCCAGCAGGGACACCCAGAGCACAGGGCACAGGGTGGCAGCCAGGCAGGTTTGGAAGATCTCCAGAGAAGGAGACTCCACAGCCTCCCCGGACGAGCATGATCCTCTGTGCTTCAGCAGGCTCCTTTCTTTGAGCAGATGTCCCCAGAGCACCGTGTCCCTGCTGCTGAGCATGTGGGAGGCCGGGCAGCTGCCCCAGGGCMCCCCTGCAGCCGGGACCAGGCCAGCTGGGAGCGCGGGACCCCAGGGCCCGGCCGGTGCAGCGCAACCTGCGTCCTCCCCGAGTGAGAACACCGGGTGTGCTCGGGGTACGGAGCGGTGCTTGTCATGGCTGGGCTTAGCTTTTCAGCAAAAAATGCCCCTTTTGGGCGCTTCAAGGAATGTACATTGCAGGAACTCTATAGAAKTCGGAAGTATGGCTTTTAGCATAGAGGTTTTTTTCTCCTGCATGTTATTAGATACTAGAMTTCAACAGTTTTTACTAGGAACGAAATGCATATTTGCATATAGTCTGACCAAAAACTTCTCCTCCTTGGGGTGCTATAAGTAAATGAATGCTTTTTTCTCCCTATAGATTGTCATATTKCTGACAGAGCCATTTCTAAAGCATGGAGAAACTTTTTACAAAACAATACATTCTGGATTTGTCACAAATTAAACAAGAAGGGGCTGCAAGCCAAATTTCCCCTCTTTCTTTACAAGTCATAGTTTGAGCACATTTCAAAGCACTTTTATCCAGACTCCAAACCCAGTACCTGGCTTTTCCTTTGCAAAAGAATAAAAAGCCTCTGATGAACTCCTGGTCATATATCCCTGTCACATAGTAGTACATGCCTGCTCCTTTCCTGGCCTCTGCAGCATCAGTTCAGGCTGTAACGTGGAGCTATAGGGACTTCACTTAAAGACTTCTCACACATCTGGGCAATCAATTATTCCCAAGTAAAATTGATGGTAAAACTTGAATAAGTTTTATTCAGTCAGTCAAGGGAGAACTTGATGCTTAGCTATTGCTCCCTGCACTGCTGTCTCTTGCATGGTGTGCTAAAAGTGAAATAATGCTGAGAATTGTTAAATATAATGAATTGCTACTTAAACCCCTTATTAGATATATTAGTCGAATAATCACCTCTGAGACTTTCTCTCTAGCAGTCTGACAGGGAAGGCTGTGAAGGCGCCCAGTGCTCGTGTCCCAGAGCCAAATATTTGCTGGAGCAGCTGCTAAGGCCGTTGCTGGCGGTCCTCGGTGCCTCATACCAGACCGAAACGGAATCAAAGACGCTAAACCCTTAGATTAATGCTCAAGTCTGAAATGGRAGCATTAAAAAACAAAAGCGTAGCCGAGAAAGGTCCAGTTGAGGAATGTTAAGCAAGAAGATTTGGGAAAYACAATAGGTGTCCGCGAGCGCCGCGGCAGCGGTACCGAGCGCCGAGCCTGCGTGGGGCGTCCCTCCAAGGGCGGCTTTGTGCCTCCCCTAGCGCCCCAGTGTCTGCAGCACCCTCAGGAACTCGGAAGGAGCTGTGGGTTTCCTGCTGTTTCCTCCTGGCTTTCCTGCCATTTCCTCCTGGCTTTCCTGCCATTTCCTCCCCGACAGAGACGTAGAGAAATGCGCAGGAAGATCATGGAGAGCCGCTGGGGCTCCTGGCCAGCTGCTCTGCGCGGCGAGGGTGGTGGGGGGATCTCGGGCAGACGCTGAGGAGCCAGGATGGAAGCAGGGAATGGAGGAGCCCCCAACATGGCCCTGCCCTGGGCAGCACTCAGCCAGGGCACAGGAGAAGGACAGCCCCAGCACCAACCCTGCCTCTGCTCCCAGTGTGTCCTCATGCAGTGATCAGGAGGTGCGGGAGAACATCCCACCTGGTCATGGTGAGACCCATCCGGGTTCCCGCTCTGTGTCTCCTATGGCATCAGGAGTCAGGTGGCAGCCTAGACAACGTCATGTCATGGAGCCTGACGCGAGAAGCAGTCCCATGAAGCTGCCCCAAAAGCGTGATGAAGACGTGCTGTGAAAAATGCGAGTTGTCCAAGGCACTTGGACAACTGAATGTCCCTAGGGAGCTGCTGGGGAGGCTCAACACTCAGACCATCATGGGTTTGATGGATCACCAGAGACTCGTCTATCAGTTGGCCATGACTGCTTGGTCAAGTGGGTGACATRGTCTCATGGTCTTCACCAAAGCTGTGGAGTTGGTTGTTCTTGATGGTAACTGATGCAGGTAGATGTGGCACCTGAAGGTCTTTCAGACTGAGAGAAAAGGGAACTTGGGGTTATCTTGTTTATATAATATACTGGCTCTGTAGCTATTTACAACTGTGCTGGTCCTCCTTCCTCTTCCCTGCTTGCAGTTCCTTCTGATAGGAACTCTGGKGTCAGAGCTTCAACACCATCTCATCCTGTATGGTACATGCGTTAGCCAAAATGATCCCTGTGTAAAGAACCACAAAGATTTATCCAGTGAAGACAGCAGCTTAGCTGGAAACTGAGGGCCCAGGTCTGGGTGAGAGCTGGTGCTCCCGCCCTCACAGCTGCTTTGCAGTCGTGTGACCTGGGACACCCCTCCAGGCAGGACTGCAGCCCGGCTACACCTGGCTCGGCGTCCAACCCTGGCAAACGTTCTGCTAGCCCAGGCCACCGAGTGTTCAAAATGATTTCTGAGCACGGCTGAATGAAAATGCTGAGGGACATAAGTATTTTTACTTTCTTGTTGCATTATCCCTTCCAATTAACTTGTCCTGGCTTAATGACAGCACTGTGGTGCCTTCTTTGTTCTTGTTTTTGTTGTTGTTGATGTAGTTATTGGTTTCAGGTTGTAAAACTCAGGCTAATTACGGAACATTTTTAATATTGATACCTAACTGTCCTCCTTGATTTTTGCGGGAGGTTTTCTGGTGAAATGTAAATGGGAAATAAGCATTTGTTTGTTTGGAAGTGAAGTGTTATCAGGTTTAGGGAAGAGGATATAATTTGTGCTCTTTGTTGACCAGCTGAATTGGGACTTTTGCTGTTTTAAGCCTAATGAGTGAGTGAAAAGAGCCTGCAGCAGCAGACAAGACTTTGTCTTCAACCATTAAGATGGTAAAAGGTGTCAGATTTCCTAGCAAACCATGGATAACTTGGCTCAGAGAGGGAAGCCCTGGCTCTCCTTAGCGCACAGCGGGTGCTGCCCAGGCCTTGCAGTGCACACAGAAGTGGCTGCTTGACCGTTACCTGAGGGGCTTCCCCTCAGCCAGAACTGTCACAGAAATCACCAAGTACCATAGCAAAATAAACCAAGTGAACGACCTGCCCGAGCGGCTGCGATGCCCGGCCACAGTCCTGGGCGCCGGGGCCCAGCTGAGCAGGCATGGGGTCCCATGGAGGCTTCGGCCCTCCCTGGTGTCAGGTCTGCCCGTGGGCTCGTGGTGCTTGAGAAGGTGGCACCTTGGTGTTAATCATTGGCTGCATCTCCAGTTAATGCTCATGGCTCAGCTGGTGCAGGAAGTCACAGAGTCACAGACTGGTTGAGGTGGGAAGGGACCTCTAGAGATCACCCAGTGCAACCCCCTGCTCCAGCAGGGACACCCAGAGCACRGGGCACAGGGTGGCAGCCAGGCGGCTTTGGAAGATCTCCAGAGAAGGAGACTCCACAGCCTCCCTGGGCAGCCTCTTCCAGGGCTCTGGCACCCTCACGGGAAACAAGTTCCTCCTCACCTGGAGATAGAACTGCCTGGGTTTCAACTGATAGCGATGAGGGGAAGCGGGAGTCTGAGGAGAAAGGAGACCCGAAAGACGTTGCAAACAAGCCAGGATGGAGGAGCCAGAAGGACATGAGCCCCAAGTGCTACCATCAGTGGCACCGTGATGCTTTCCAGAGACAAAGAACAGACCAGGCACCGGCTCAAGCAGCAGATTCAGTCTCTGTGCAAGTGCTCCTGAGCAGAGAAATGGTGCAAACCCTGCTGAGGACAGAGAGATAATAGAAGAAGGACCTATGGAAAAGCAGGCAGGAAATGATAAAATGAGATGCGGCTTGGAAAAATACAAGTGAATACACGCGGGGCTTAACATTTAGTAACAAATTCAGTGGGAGGAAAAGAACTGGAAAGCAGAAGATGGAGAGGGAGGGAGGAAAATTGCAGCTCCAGCAGTGAGAGTAATTTAGGTACTTGGAGAGGGAGGCGCTAAGGCCAACGCGCYGGTCTGGGATTCAAGATCTGCCCCACATCCTGCGGGCGTTACGCTGCGGATTTAGGGGGCTGTGGCGGGTGCCCAGATAGAGGGTCACAGGGGTGTTGAGATACAGGGTTCCTAGGGAAAGGGCCTTCTCTGTGACCCTCGTGTGCGGGAGGGCTTGTGCCGGGCCTCAGGAGCATTCGGCCATGGTTCACGTGCCAGCGAGGAGCGATCCCTCGGGCCGGCCCGATGGCACCACCGGCCTCGGTGCATGTGGGGCCTTCAGGCTCATTCAGAGTGAGGCGGGAAGAAAAGATACGGGAATAACCCCAACCACCCMAAACTGCAGGAGCTTCTTGGGGCAGGTTTCCTGTATAAGAGAGAGAACCAGGAGAATGGAAGACTTTCTGCTGGTCGAGGAAGATTGGAATAGGGATTATTTAGACAAATTGGACACCCATGGGCCTGGATGGGATGCACCCAAGAGTGCTGAGGGAACTGGCGGGGGTTATTGCTCAGCTGCTCTCCATCATCTTTGAGAGGTCCTGGAGAGCAGGGGAGGTGCCCAAGGACTGGAAGARAGCCAACGYCACTGCAGKCTTCGAAAAGGGCAAGAGGGAGGAGCCGGGCAACTACAGGCCGGTCAGCCTCACCTCTGTCCCTGGAAAGGTGATGGAGCAGTTCATCCTAGAGAGCAATCTCTAGGCATATGAAGGAGAAGGAGGTGATCAGGAGTGGTTACAATGGATTCACCAAGGGGAAGTCATGTYTGATGAACCTAATAGCCTTCTACGATGGGGTGACAGGCTGGCTGGATGAGGGGAGAGCCGTGAAAGTTGTCTACCTTGACTTCAGCAAGGCTTTTGACACTGTCTCCCATAATATCCTCATACAGAAGCTCCGGGAGAGTGGACTGGACAGATGGACAGTGAGGTGGATCGAGGGCTGGCTGGATGGCAGAGCTCAGAGGGTGGTGATAAATGGGGCCGAGTCCAGTTGGAGGCCTGTGGCCAGTGGTGTCCCCCAGSGGTCAGTGCTGGGCCCRGTGCTGTTCAACTTGTCCATCAATGACCTGGACGAGGGCACGGAATGCACCCTGAGCAAGTTTGCAGATGACACCAAGCTGGGTGGAGTGGTCGACACTCCGGAGGGCTGTGCTGCCATCCAGAGGGACCTGGACAGGCTGGAGAGTTGGGCAGAGAGGAACCTCATGAGGTTCAATAAGGACAAGTGCAGGGTCCTGCACCTGGGGAGGAATAACCCCAGACACCAGGACAGATTAGGGGTCGACCTGCTGGAGAGCAGCTCCACGGAGAGGGACCTGGGAGTCCTGGTTGACACCAAGTTAACCATGAGGCAGCAGTGCCCTYGTGGCCAAGAAGGCCAATGGGATCCTGGCTGCATCAGGAGGATGTTGCCAGCAGGTCAAGGGAGGTGATTCTGCCCCTCTACTCAGCTCTGGTGAGGCCGTACCTGGAGTATTGGGGGCAGTTCTGGGCTCCCCAGGACAAGAGGGATGTGGAGCTTCTAGAGAGGGTCCAGCGGAGAGCGACAAAGATGATTAAGGGACTGGAACATATCTCCTATGAGGAGAGACAGAGTGAATTGGGCTTGTTTAGCTTGGAGAAGAGAAGGCTGAGAGGGAATTTGATTAACAGGTATAAGTACATGAAGGAGGAATGTAGGGAAGAAGGGGCCAAGCTCTTCTCGGTGGTGGCCAGTGACAGGACAAGGGGCAATGGGYACAAGTTGAAACTCAGGCAGTTCCATCTCCAGGTAAGGAGGAACTTCTTTCCTGTGAGGGTGACAGAGSCCTGGAACAGGCTGCCCAGAGCTAAAACCTTGTTTATGTGCCCCACGATGGGTTTAGCAAGAGCCTGTGGTACAGACGGTTCCTTCCAATTTGCAACTACAAAATCTCCTAGAAAAACCTGAACAGCAGCAGCTTGTCTCGCTTAAGGGAACAACCAGCAGCACCAGCTTCACCTCCTGGGCAGCAGGAGAAAACATCTTTCCGGGCTGCTTGTCCCAATTTCCAAGTCACCCGTGAGGACCCATTTCCCATTCGTGCCTGCCCCCTTCCCATGTAAAACCCCTGGGGCTGCCCATAACGGCTCATGGAGAAGCCATCCATTCCTGATGCCAAAGAGATAAGTTTGGACTCCGGGAGCCACATCCTCATGGCCAGTGGCTCCCTCACCTCCAAACACATCGGTGGCTCAGTGGGCTCTGGATCCACGTTAGGACAAGTTGGACTTTGCTTTTGGCCAGAGCCTTGGCTGGCCGGAGCTGCTCTTGCAGCAGGACAGCCTGGCGCTCACAGAGGCACCAGCTGAAGARCAAAGCACCATGACAGGGCAAACCTCAGGGGAAAAACATATTTATTAAGTAACAAGGGCAGATTTTTTCTTCCTTGTGTAGGAAACACTTTAAAATCAAGTGCCCTTTCAGAGATTTAAAGGCTATATCAAATGTTAGCATTGGTTTTACATTATTACACATAGCCTAAAAAGAAAAAAGAGAAAGCACACACCAGATTTCACAAACTTTCTTTTATTACCACTCCAGTTTCTCTTCCTTCCATTGTAAATCAGTTTCTACAGATTTAAATTTAACTTATTCATAGTTTTTTAAAACAAGTGAACACTATACAGAGAGCTTCCCCCCAGGGGCCTRGTGAGCAGGGGCAGGAAGAGTGGCCGCATTCCCAGCGGGAAAGGGCCCATCCGTGGGCTTGTYGCCCACCCACCAGGCAGGAGGCACCGGCGCTGAGCACTTCCCGCTGCTGTCGGAGCCACGGGCAAGCGGAGGCCGCCCAGCCTCCTTTCTTTTAACCCAAAACTCCACTTTGGAGGTGAGAATAACTGAACTTGGTCAGTTTAAAGGCTCAGGAGACCCGAGCATGGAAAACTCCTTCAAAAGCGCGTGAGTTGTTCGCTTTAGGGTGTCCCGCTGCTGCTGCACCTACAGCATCCCAATATCCCGCGAGACCCCGGTTGTCTCCGCAGGTGTTTAACCCCTTGGAGCAGCCCTGGCCTCTGCAGCACCAAGCGGGCCGGGGACCAGGCACCCCCTGCACGGAGGATGCCGGGCACACGTGGAGACCAGGCCCTGCTCTCTTCCCATTCCGCAAAGGTCCCACATCCCGAACAACGAGACCCCCCCATAGATCTGGCATGAGCCACCCATCCCTCTTCCCATTCCAGTGGTCCAAAGCATTTCTTCCTTGAGCAGGTGGCTTGCGTGTGTGGCGCGGGCGCAAGTAAACCACTAGAGCTGGCAAGGATTCCACGAGTATGTGTAATTTTAAAACAAACATACAAAAAATAGTAGTATCACAGTTATTGCTACATACTGATACAGTATCGGACAATAAGAAACCCTTTATCAGCTCTGGTCTGGTTACAGTAATCGCCTGGTTTCAGTCTGCCCTTCTCCTGCTGTGGTCTTGCATCAGAAGAACAAATCATTGAAATACAGAGTAAAAATTTTTGAAAAGACAAARACGGGCTTAAGAGATGGTGAGGTTTGCTTAGAAAAAAGGTCTGGGGTGGCATTTTACAAAGAGCACAACGATTATTTGGCCTCTTCCTTTCCCCAAATAAACGGGGCAGAACAAGCGCCGTGGGCACTCGCGCAGCAGCCGCGCGCAACGGGGAGGTTAAACACGTCAGTTCTTTGGTTGGACCCGATTTGTTCTTCTCAGTGCAGGTTTCATTGGCAGTTCAGTCTTTCTGCCCCAAGGGATAAAGAATAAAACCCCGGGGAAAGGCTGCAGGGTCCCTGCAGAGCCCCCCGAGCTGGATGTGGGGCGGCTTTTCTCGCCATCGCCTCTGTCCCGGGCGTCRGGAAGTTGGATGGGACCCACGGAAGAACAAAACCCACTTCCAGTGGGGCTCAATTACGAGGCAGTGGTGAGGTTTGGGCCTCAATGGTTGGGCACAGGCATGCGGGGCCGCTACTTGCTGGGAAACGGGGTTAAATTGGGCAGTTCTGGAGCTGCTCATGACCCTTCTCTGCACGCTTAGCTCCAGCTCAAACGCGGAGACAATCCCAAACAAACCTGCTGCTGAGAGCCAATAACGAGCAAGTGACTCGTACCCTGTTTGTACTAAAAAGTTCACAAAGATAAAGTTTGTGCAAACCACTAACTAGCTCYGGTCTTGGGGGGAAAAACCTCAAATCAAGGGTTTCAAGTGCACCAAAAGCAGAGCAGGGTAATTCGTACTCTGCTACTTCCTACATAAATACAAGGGATGAGGAAAGCTGCTCTTTGTGTGGCTCCAGCCCGAGCTCGGGGCGCCAAGGAAGCACAAAGCCCATCCCAGGAGCTCCACTGCTCCACTCGGCCGTGATTGTCTGGAAAAGCAACGGGAAGCGGCACCAGGGAACGGCGGGAGCAGGGAAGGGAAGGGAGGGGAGGGCTCGCGAGAACTGCCCAGGCCGTGGCGAGGCCCTGGCTACGAGCTCGTGAGCGAGAGCTCCCGACCGCGTCGCACCTGGAGCGCGCTCCGTGGCTCCGGCGTCTCTCCCACACGCGGCGCCCCGAAGCGCGCGCGCGGATCCAGCGTAATCCTTCATCACTGTAAATCACGCGCCGGAATGAGAGCGTATCTGGAGCCGCTAACGCGGAGATACYGTCCCACGGCTCCTGGCGGCAGCCCCGACGGTTTATAAACACAGTCCGACATGCACGAGCCCCTCAGTTATCTACAAGCGACGTCCYGGGAGCCTCGTTCCAAGGCAGGACTTCTCCCCGGCTCAGTCCGGGCACAAACACCCAYGGGAAGGGCCGGGCCGGGCCAGGCCCGGAGACCCCCGAGGTCACACCGTCACCGCCGGGTACATCTTCTGCTCGGCGCCAGCATGCGGGAAGGGGGACTGGATCTGCCGGTAGGCGCCCTGCAGGCCGTCCAGGAAGGGGCCCACGGGCGCCAGGGGCACGGCGTCGTGCTGCACCGCGTAGCCCACGTAGGGCGCGTGCAGGTACTGGCCCTGGTGCGGCACGATCTGCGTGGCCTGCTGGCAGTTGAGCACCGAGAAGTTGGTGGGCATGTTGACGTAGACGTTGTTCATGGCGCCCTCGGGCAGGCAGCAGCTGGTCTGGGAGCGCGCGGGCGGCGCGCGGGCGCCCGAGTTGGCGCTGGAGCTGGAGCTGGCGGCGGCGCTCGACTGGCGCGACGAGGAGCCGCGGGACGTGCTGGCGCTCGGGATCATGGGGATGGTCTCCAGGAGGCGGCTGCCGCCCGGCGCCCGGCTCTGCTGCGGCTCCTGCTTGGGCCGCAGGCAGCGGCAGCAGCAGGCGGCCACCAGCGAGCCCACGATGATGAAGGCCACGAAGACGGAGCCCACGATGAGGAAGGGCACGTAGATGGGCACTGCAGRGGGGAAGGAGAGCGTTGGCCATGGGGAGATGCTGTGAGCACCCAGCGCCGTCACCCGAGGGGGCTGCCCAAACCCGCAGCCTGGCAGAGCACCCTCGAGGGCGTCCCCAGCTCCAGAGGCCTCCATGGGGAACGTGCGGGGACATTCCCGGGAGCACCACACCACGTGCCCGGGTTTCATCGCTCCTATGCAACCCGGCAGCCCCCCGGGAAGCTCCTGGAGACTCCGCACGGCCCCGGAGCCCCGCACAGGAGAGCGACCACAAAGCCCCACTTAACCACCGAGCGCAACGCCCCACGTTAAGGGCTGCGATGGGGGTGCAGTGTCCGGGATGAGGAGGCCGCTCAGCGCCGGGCTCTGACGCGCCTGGCTCTGAAGCAGGAGGCCGCGGAGCCGGGCGCGTTGGCCGCGGCAGGTGCCTCGCTTCCCAGCGCGGATCCCTCCCAACCGCGGCAGCGCCCGGGGCTGCTCGGGGCGCTCGGCAGCCGGGAGGCCAACGAGGCTCGGCTTAAAGAGCGGGACAAACGCTCCGGCTTATCCTCGAAATGCGCTCCCGTGCAAACCGCGCTGAAGCGGCGCTCCGGGCCCCACGCAAGCCCAGGGCAGCGACCGCCTGGATGTCGCCCCCAAACGCCGCTGCCCCCTCCGCAGCCCCGGCCCCGCTGCCCCCGCACCGGCCGTTTCCGTTCACTCCAGCGCCCTCCCCGTCTCGCGGCCGTTTCGGCCGCCCCCGGGCACGGCGGGAGGCGCCGCCGCTTCCCCTGCGAGCCCGGACAGCCCCGTCGGACAACACGAGAGCCCGAGCACTTCTTCCTTTCCCCCCTCCCTGTTTTAGCAGCCCGCCCCGTCGCGACGGGCACCGGCGGGACGTGGCAGCAGCAGCCGCGGAGCGGGGACGGTTCAAACCCGCCGTGAACGCAGGGCGGCCGCCGGGAAGCGGCGCCGGGGCCGCCTCACCTGCCGCGCCGTCGGGGCCCTCCTTGCCGGGCCGGCCCTGCTCGGCGCCGCCGCCGAGGCGCCGGTCGTTGTCGCAGGCGCCCTGGTCGAGCCGCGCCTCGGCGCTGGAGCAGCAGTAGCGCAGCGCGCAGGTGCCGCAGCAGATGGTGGCGTCGCCGCCGTCGAAGCGCTCGGGGCACTGGAAGCCGTCGCGCCAGGCGCCCTGCGCGTCCAGCCAGCCGTGGCAGTACTCGCCGCTCGCCGCCGCGCCCGCGGGCAGCAGCCAGCCCAGCGCCGCCAGCAGCAGCGAGCAGCGCCCGCCCCACATGGCGCCGCCGTCAGAGCCGCCCCG
>NW_020455888.1:716958-753045 GCF_003342845.1 Nothoprocta perdicaria | reverse complement strand
GGTTCCCGGGCGGTTCCCGGGGGCTTCCCGCGCCCTGCCCGTCCCGCGGGGTTCCCGGGGGGTTCCCGGGGGCTTCCCGCGCCCTGCCCGTCCCGAGGCGTTCCCGCGCGCCCTTTCCCGTCCCCACCCGCCACGCAGCGCCCATCCCGCCGTGGCGGCTCTTCGGGCTCGGGGGGAAGCTGCCCTGGACGTGCCCGGCCCCGCACGGGCCGGCGCTTGTGTGGAGCCCTCGAGCGGCCCTAACGCCGCCCCTCTCCGCAAAGAAGCCCTACACATATGTATAGYACACGTATAGATAGGTACTCTCTCTATATGTACATATAGGGTGTGTATATATTTAATGTGCATGTGTATGTACATATATACACATACAGAGATAGGTACTGTRTGCACATATGATGTGTATATATATGTATGGTGTGTATGGTATATACACACTATATGCAGAAAGAGAGTACCTATCTGCACTGTGTATGCACAGTGCTTCTTTGAGGATATATATATTATTATATATATAATATTCACCTACTTGTGTATAGCATGTGCTCCCTCTTCAGCTTTTTAATTCACTTGCTTGCCTAGAGTTTTCATGACTTCACTTCGGAGCAGATTGAAGCCATGATTAAGATGCCGAGTCCTGCAAGGCTGCCCAGCCCGGCATCGTTCGGATGTGACTGAAATGTCCCGTCAGAGCGGCCAAGGTTTTGGAAGCTTGGAGGCTTTCAGCAACGACCACGTGATCTAGAAGTCCCGACAGCACCTGCCTCGACTTCTTCTACAAGTCTGCAGACTTGGACTGCAGTTACAGTAACTTGGGCTCATAAACGTTTTCTTCGACCTTCTCAAGACAAAAGCAGGAAAATACAGGAAAATACAAAGTTTTACTTTGCCTTCRTTTGAGGAACTCATAAGCTGTCCTTAAACTCTTTCGTTTCCTCCAACATGTCTTTTCACTTGAGCTGTGAAAAGTATGATATGTTCGAGTTGGCTCTTTTAGCCATTGGAAAAACTAAACTAAAACAAAACAAAACAAAACAAAAACCCCTGAAAAAGGCAGTTTCCGTCACGGTTTTGCCGCGGTGCTCCGGTGTCTCTGAGCAGGGGGTCTCCCTACCTTGCAGGTGGACGCAGCGGTTGCACCAGCAGATGCTCTGCTTGTTACAACAGCTTCAAAGGGGTTGGGTGTTTTATTACCRCTGCTGTTGCTGAAGGGACAGTTCTGCACGTGGGGACTTCTCAGGAAGACTGAGGAGACTTCAGAGCCCAAAGCGCCTCCCTTCCCTASCTCGCCTAAGCCTGGCTCGCCTAAGCCTCGCACAGACAGATGTTTCTGCAGAAAGGAGTCACCAAGAGAGGCAACGCGGAGGCACCAGAGGGTTTTGTTGTCCTCAGCGTCTCCTGCTCGGTGGGTAAAGCCGGAGGCACCCATGGGAGCCCTGGGTGGTCACGGGGGGAGACCCGCGTCCTGGCGGAGCCCCCGCTTGCCGGGCAGCACGAGAAGGGGGAAACCGAGAGCGCCCCGGCAAGAGGAGGTGGGAAACAGCAAATCCCGCTCGGTTCCCTCTCCGGATGTGCCGAGGCRTGGAGCTGTCCCCGTTTCTGTGCCTCTACCCCCTGGCGGGACCCCAATCCCAACTCCGACCCCCTTTTCCTCTTGGCCCATCGCTGCTGAGCTCTGGACAGCTCTGTATGTCTCCTTCTCCCTTAGGATGCTCTGCTTCCTTCCCTGCTTCCCTCTCCACCAGCAGGCACAGCTTTTAGCCCCTGGACACGTGTGAGATCACCCGCTTTGTACTGCCCAGCCCCGAGCACTCACCGGGCACCTTTATGCACCTCTCTCCTCATGCTTACCTGCTGTTATCACCACTGCATCACTACTACTACACATTTTTTGTAACCCCACCAGCAATCTTGGAAAGCTGGATTCAGGAATTTGCTTCTTCAATTGCAGATGCAACATTCCAATAAACGGTGATTTTAAGTTAGACCTTGGAACCTGACACCTTCTCCTTTCCTTCTCCCATGGGAGAGTTATAGTGACTCATCACACGATGATCCTTGAGCTGGCTCAGCCAGGACACGTCTATCCCCAGGCCTGGGTGTTACTCACGGCAGCCGGGAATGCTCTGAATGCGACACAAAGCTGTGGAACGAATGTAAATCCAGAAGCAGAAGCAGGTACGTAGGGGTTACTTACAGAAAAAGGTTCCTTTTTCACTTGTAAGCAGATCCCTTGGAGTCAGAAACCGCGGCGTGAGGCGCGRTGCTTCTGGGGCGCACGGGCTGCCAAAGCAGAGCCTTGCTGCCCCCACGTGCAGGCCGTGGGAAGGGTAGGAGCAGAAAACACGGYGGCTGCGGCGTTGGGACCAAAGCTGCCACTGCTGGAGTGCAGATCCCACTAACAGGTCTTAAATATATATATAATACACCCATATATATATACAGACACACACACATGCAGGAAGACGGCCAGAACGCACGAGCTTCAGTGAGTGGCGTTTCCCTCTCTCCCGCTGCAGCACTGGCTATAAATGATCTTTGACACTAACATATCTCTGCCCATGGAAGCACCGTTTAAACACCCCCAGTATATTTAGAAAGCTCAAGCTGTTTGTCACATTTAGGGCAGCACTGAAATAAGCTGGTCATTATTTATTTTTCTTTTATTCCTGCTTAGGGAACATACTTAATACCTATATTTTCAAATACACCTGTATTCATAAACGGGAGGGCTTTTTTTTATGGGCTCTTATTTCCTGGAAAATAATTAGAACAAGGTGATGCAAAGGGCCTCGTGGGGAAGAGAAGGGGTGATAAAAGCAGCCTGGGGAGAAAGGGGGTGACAGCACCAGCACTTGCAGTGTCCGCATGGCCCCCRGGGACCCCGAGCGGCACCTCCCTGTCAGAGCCCCTATGGATACCTCGGGAATAGGGCCTGGCTGCAGGAGGCTCYGATCAGCGAGCTCAGGAGCGAAGGGAGCCTGCAGAGCATCGCCACGAGCTCTCCAGCTCCATGAGGGGAACCGGGCAGCCAACGCGCTCGGAAAACACCCCGGGTTGACGCTCAGCTGCCGGCTGAGCTGCCGGCTCCACACTGGGGACAGGCAGCTTCCTAACCGAGGGATTGTTCCTGCTGCGGCCAGTCATTCCAGCCACTAACACGGGAGAAAAGAACTTGAGCTCTGGATGTTTATAATAGTAATAATAATTATTATTATTTGTAAATATTTGAGATGAAGAGAGAGGAAGAACTGCGTGTTAGGGGCTAAATCAATCTTAAATCAACCTYTCCACAGCCTGTCCTTCCAGCGGGACTGCACAATTAGATGAAGTATCATTAAAAATTTCTCTTCAACTCAAATAAGTGCACGCAGCAGCTTTTCATTTCAACACTAGTTCACATGGAAAACGCACCAGAATTCCTATTGCTCGTCTCTCATGCCCTAGTCCCAAACTCCGGTGCAGCAGCAAGGCACAAAACCCCAAACCGGTACCAGTGCGTCGCAAAAGCCCTGTCTGCTGCCTGGGCCTTTGCAGGGGACCAGCAGCGCCGCTCCGCAAGCAGCAGCCACACGGTGGGGAAAAGATCAGTGTGTATAAGAACATTTAGCAGATCAAGTGTACAAGTGTAAGGAAGTTAATAGCAGGGCAATGGTATCGGCTGCTACACCTCGAGGACAGTGATTCCCACTTGTTGCAGGGCCGGTATCGGCTCTGCCGCCTCTCCAGCTGCTTCTGCACATCTAGGGTAGGAGCAGGGCTTGATCTCGGCACCCACAGAGCGCTGCTGTGCCCGGCACCGGCCACGTAAAACACCCTCCCTCTTCCCTCCGGAACATATTCCGGCACACGGCATTAAGGCAGGGAAGCGGTGCCATGCACGGGCATGCACAGGGATGCCCTGGTAGACGGAGGTGTTTTCACCCTCGTGCCACTGCCCGTGTCCATCAGAGGGGAAGGTGCCTGTCCCCACGCGCCAGCAGCAGTGTCCAGGTCGCCCGCACAGCCCTTGGGCCCGCCCTGCTTCACAGCCCTTGGGCCCACCCTGCTTCACAGCCCTTGGGCCCGCCCTGCTCCACAGGCCTTGGGCCCACCCTGCTCCACAGGCCCGGCCATCCCGGCCTGCTTTTGTGACAGGGATTTATAAAAGCACCAAGCCAGAAGCACGTCCTGGTTTCACAACATGCCACGTTACATCCCCATACCTATGTCCAGGCCAAGAAGTGCTTGCCAAGCGCCAGCCTCTCCTCAGAAGCGGATTTTGGAAGCAAGCGTGCTGTTTTCCAGGAAGCTGCTGTCCTTGCGCTGTCCAAGCACGTGCCGTACGGTGACACCTGGATGGAAGAGAAAAAGAGGGAATTCCCTCGGTCAAAGACCCCGGTTGAAGGAACAAGAACACTAACTTCTTTTGACCACTCAGTCACTGGCCTATCCAGGACCACATTATCCCAAGCTGTCCATGCAAGAGAGATCTGTGCCCAGGGAAGTAAAAACCAACCCCAAAGCTTTCTTAGAAAGTTGCAAAAGTTTCTAAACTTCATCAAAATCTGCTCTTAGTAAGTTATAAAAGTTAAAATAGGGAAATAATGGCAAACTATTCCTTGGAAAAAAACTAAAGCTAAAGTACCATCCAGCATATTCCCTTCTGTTAGTGGTGCTGTTCACAACTGCAGTGACAGGTATGATTAAGAACCTAAGGATAAGTAAAAAAAAAAGAAAAAAGTGATAACGAAATGCAGCAGAATGAAACAGCTTAGAATTATACTTCTAATATTGATATAATCATTTAAAACATCACTACCTTAAAAAAGGTGCAAGAAACGCGAGTGACTTTGGCACAGAASGTGAGACCCTGTGTGGCAGCAGGGCCTCCCGGGGAGGTTTGGGAGGGTGTGAAACGGGCCGCCTCCTGCCCCATGGGGAGGCAGCCCCACACTGCCCCGCTCTGGGAGAGCTCAGGGCAGGCCCCTAAAGGTCGGTCAGCTTGTGGCTTCTTTTTAATTGCAAACTCCATAACCAGAAGAAGGTCTTTTTCTCCAGAAGGAGAGAAAAATGAAATATAAAATAAAATAAAATAAAATAAAATAAAATAAAATAAAATAAAATAAAATAAAATAAAATAATAAAAATAGCCACCCACCTAAAAAACACGCATCCACCTGCTGTAATCACCTGTTCATCCCTGCTGAACACAGCAGTCTACCAGCACACAGTTTGGGGTTTACCTTACAAGCTTGGTGTCGCTTTGGGGGGACACCCCGCCACCGGTCAGCACTGGGTTCAGAAGAGGCGACCCCACCGCAGGATGTCCCGTGGCCAGCAGGAGGCCTGGTGCTCATCCCCTACGCTCTCCCCGCTGGTGATGTTTGTGCAAGGTGTGCAGATCTGCCAGGGTGAGACCTGTGACCATCTGCCCAGGCCTGGAGCAGCTAATCAGGGGCCCAAAAAYGTGACAAAGGGAAAGGGAAGCGGCTGGAGAGCAGCTGGGCTAAAAGTTGGGTGAGATTTTGCTGGCTGCTGTTGTGTTTCAGCAGCTCTTTGCCCTTCAACCCCCAAATAAGCATTTCAGAAAAGAATCTTGCATAGCACATAGTGGATTTACACCCTGCAGTATGAAGGTTTTCTGTACACATAGTTGCTCTTATTCCTTGCTAAAAACCTAATAGTGGTTCATTTCCTACCATCTGAGGCCACAGAGATGCTAGAACCTGTTAACAGGTAAGAGCTGACGTGACTGATGCTGGATTATTTCTACCATTTATCCATGAGAAGAAGAGAAGAATACAAAGAGGAATTACTACTACTGACAAAGAACATTCTTCTGCTATCTTCTGCAACCTTGTTTTCATAAGAAAAAGAGCAAATAAGGCTCAAAACAGTCGTAACAGGAAGAGGCAGAGGGCAGGGGCATGGCTGGGTTGGGATTTCAGAGCCCTGTGCTCAGGATGATGCAGAAAACCCTGCCCAGCTGCCCCTCGCTTCAACCCCCTCTGAACAGACACACCAAGGTCTCAACTGGTAAGAAAACCCAAACCACAGCTGTGCAGACACTCCATTGCAAACCATGATTTCAGTCCTCCTCTGGTGCACTTACCTGCTGGAGGGGAAAAAAAATTAAGGGGGAGGTGTAGGACAAATCATCTGGAGTTGACTTCAATTTCATGGTATTTAAATACAGGTCAGATTCTCTTTTGGGGTAATGTTGACAGCTTGTGGAAACCTAAGTTGCTTCTTAAGGGTATTTATATTTTGCAGTCTAATTATATTAAAAGGTTTAATTTGGGAAAAAAGTTATTAATGATACCTATTGGAATTGGTATTAATAGTAATCYGGAAAAAAACATGAAGATAAGTTATTTCAAAACCTATTTTTAATGCTTCAGTTTGTACATCTAAGCATGGGACTATTCCACTTCGCACTCAGGCTAATTAAGGTAATTGTGGCCCCAATGCAAAGAAGTTTTAAAATTAAATTTCTCATCACAACATTCACAAAAGGGACAAAAGTCCTATTTACTGCTGTCACAATCCCATGCCATACAGTGTAATGATAAGAAATCAGACCACAGCCTGAGGTTCAGCAAGAAGAATTTAACACCATGTTAGTATAGAGATTGTTTTTTATGCTTCCCCGAGTCTGTTTTTGCAGCAGCTTCATTCGGGGGCAGCCAAAGCACAGGAGAACTACAGTGGTAGGAAATGATCTTTCGGAGGCAAACGGGTATTACAAGGATCACAGCATTTCTGTTTTATTGTTTACACAATGGTAAGTTGCACATGTGGAAAAACAGTACACGTTTAGAATTTCACAAATTAATACATTACAAGAAAGTCAGTCCAGTGGTTTAACATATCAACTACTAAAAAAGCATTAACAAAGAAATACAAACAGTAGGGTCTTGACTGTAGCCCCATGTAAGTTAAAAGGCAAAACAGTTGAAATGAGAATAAACTGAGAATTTTGTTTTTCCTCAATCATGAAACTCCCCCACAAAATTTATATATTTTCCTTCCTAAGAGGATGCTCACACAGATGCAAAACCATGCAAATGTACAAAAGGGAACTATCCTCTGCTCCATTTCCCTTACTTTTTAACCCGATTAAGTGACAAAACTGAGACTGTGCCACAGGGCAATCCCTGCTGGATGCAAACGCGTATGATCTACTGTATGAAAGGGCAGTAACACTAACAACAGAAAGCAACTGACATGGTACTATAAAAATTTTATGCGCTATAGCAGTTTTCAGAGGGGGAAAAAAAAGGTGCTTTTGTGGAAATAATTACAACTGTCCATTTGATGCATGTTCTACACAAAACATTATCTATATAAAACCAACACTGGGCTCCAAACTTCCACGTTCACATTAGAACCGGTATCTGCATTGGCAAAGACTCACTTGCTCTGTTATTTATCTCGCACAAGGCAGCATCTCCCCGAGATGTTTTCCAGCTCCCTAACGCGTTGTGCACGGAAAATGCAGCACAACAGGCCCAAATGCACCCTGCAATGTTCATGCTCTGTGGTCACAACAGCTCGACCTTCACATTACATCATTTTCCTTTACTCTTTAGCAGCAACTTACTGTTTTCTGCCTCACAGCGAGGGCTGAAATGCAACAGCGTTTAAGCCAGTGCTGTTAGCACTGATGAGAAGCCAGGTGAATCAGCTCCTGTGAGGGATAAGGGAAGGGTTTCACCAGGATAGCAGTGCTTRGTGCCTCCAAATGCACAGGGAGGTGCATCAAGCCTGTAGCCCTCTGCTTGCACATGGAGCTTGGGCACTCCACAGCTTGCAACTGCTGTTAATAGAAAAAAGAAAAAATAGAAAAAAGAAAAACCAAATCAAGCAGTTCAGGAATATTTCCTGGGAAATGTCAGTGTCTGCCTGCTGTATGGGCAAGAAAAAAAAAATCACAAGGAAAAGGGGTCAAAAATGGAGGGAGAGCTACTACTTGCTCAAGTTAATGACAGTAAAGGTTAAATTGGTCTTAAACAAAACACAAGGTGTAGTGATAACACAGGCTGGGACCCACTGCTGCAGCTCCCAGGGAGAGCAGATGTGGGACCACAGAACAGCGTGGACAGTGAGCACACAACGGAGACGACCTGTCTCGGGGGCAAGGTTTGCACGTGTTTATTTTATACACTATATATATACACATACATACACACACACAGATGTGTGCACTGTACTGTATATATTTACATCCATATACACAAAAACACCCTGAAGTAGATTTGAAGGCCATATCCAAGAACAGAAGATATGAACTCTAGTATTTGTACTAGAATATATTCTATCTGTACAAAAAACAAATATGCATATATTCATATGGTATAAAGCTTATCAACAAAAAAATATTCTGCTACTAGCATTAGGTTAAATAGATGGTTTTACAAGATTCTTTGATAATGCGGTATAGAACATTTCTAAAACTAAGGCCAAAAATAAAAATACATAAACGAGTATCTATTCACAGGAAAATAGCTGTTCAATATGATTACATTTCAGACTAGGGAAAAGTAGCAAAATTCTTTTATAAATCTCCTGGGATGCAGTTTCATCAATGCATCAAATCTAGAAAAATAGACTTTACAGAYGAGCACGGCGGCTTCCCTCCCGTCTCCCCGGACGGGGGCCTATCTCTTCCCCCTCTTGTTGCCCGCGGGGGGTTTCTTCAGCTGGAGCAGCTGCCCTCCTGTCCCAAAGCCTGCGGAGGCCGGGTTGGAGACCCCGAAGGTGAGGCCGGCCGACGCCGTGATGCCCGGATTGCTGAAGTTAAACCCGGACGTGGTGGAGCTGCCGAAGCCTTGGGAGGGAGGGAAGAAACACTTTAAAACACAAGTCACGTCGCGCCCGCGAGGCCGTTCTTCTCGGCGCCGCTGCTACCWGCGCCTGGGCTGCTCTCTACCCAGAGGGACCCACAGCACCAGCGCACTTGCTGAGGAAACCTGGATATCCAGCACCAACACAGTCTGCCCCAAGGAGCTGGGGCAACTCCATCACAATGTGGTGRATAAAATCTACCTGCAGATCTCAACAACTTTAACAGGCAACTCATTCCATTTTTTTTTYCTCCAGCTTTTATCATTTTTTAAAAAAAACTTTTTATCAGTTATGCGTGACCCCATGGAATAACAGTTGAAACTACTAGAGAATGGTAGAAATTCCTCAATTACTAGTTAAGGAGTAGTTCATAAAAGCCTTCATTTTGTTCTCCAAAGGAAGAAACAAAACACCAGACACACAACTTTTCCAAGCTGAAATTTTAACGAATAATTTTATAGTAGTTACATGTGAAAATCTACAAATAATAAAAATACTAAGAAAAAGACTAGTTCAAAAGCCCAAAAAGGTATATTCTTAATATGCTCTACTTAATCCTTAGCACACACASTTTGAACAACATTCAAGTAGAATAACCCAGCGATTAAAACAAGGCTTTAGTCAATGCTCTATAGCACGTTTTTAATGCACAGGAATAAGAAACCAACTGGGGGTCTCAGATTCCTGAAGTTGCTCACACTGAAGCTGCCTGATGTTTTCTATACCCTCACTTACAACTGAAGCTTTATCCAAAGCACCATTCTTTCAAAGCACAAGGTGGAACTCTTTAAAACACCTGGATCAGGGTTAAGGASCTGAATGCAGGAAGTTTATCCTGATCTCAGGAGACTTCCCTATTTACATTACAGTAACTGCACTTGTTCAACACGCAGGTGCCACCTGCAGAACCTGCCACCCTCGTAACAAATGAGTTGATATAGAATAAGAGCTCCTGGTGACGCTCTGCACTTGAACCCAGCTTGTCTCTCATCCCAGGAAACAGAGGGGGAAGCAGATGTAGCTATTTCTCCATCTCCTCTTTAATTCAGAGGCCCATGTAAGATTTTAGACGAATAAACCTAAACCTGCTGTCCTGTCCTTGAGGAAGTCTCATGACTCTGGAGAAACAGCTACAAGATAAAAATGTAAATAGTGCTTTTACTTGATTCTGACATTAAAAGTAAGCAAAAGGTTGAGGCCTGCAATTTGCATACAGCAAAATCAGATGTTTTATCAGGAATTTACAGGATGTTATGCCTTCACAAATATTTAGTTAACTTATTGAGATATTTTCACTTTATGAAATAACATTTAAGCTACTTTAAGTCTTACTTCATAGAACAACCCAACCTTAACCATAAAAAATGCAAATATCAGAACACTGGTCCAATATAATGTACCAGGAACTCACATAATAAATACCAGCCACTTACTATGGTTGCAGCACTAGCTGCTAAATGAAACAGTCCCAGTCAACCAAGCAAGAAGAGATTTTCTTTTAAGAGAGATGCATGGTATCAAACACCCATCCCAGAACACTGAGTTCTCTAACCTGTCATTAAACAATCACCACAGGAAAACACATGCTAAAAAACAAAGAAACAAAAAGCCCCAGTTTCACAAACACCCCCAGATTCAAACAGCTCCCAGAGAAAAAGAAAACAGGGAATCTACACAAGCGACAGATGTCAGTGCTGTGTTAGGGAGCAGCTACATCTATTTTTTCATCTTCTCACCAACAACTAACTAGTACAAAATAAGTCAAATGAAATCAATAGTTCCACTGCAATGAAAATCTTTTCAAAATACTTCACACATACATATAAGTTAGGAGGATATACAAAAAATACTTACAACATGCTATTAAGAATATAAAGAATAAGCAAATAGATAAYGCTAAGAAAAGTTTCAAAACTTCTAATAAATAATTTTACCTTTACTTTTGAAGAGAGGACATCAAGTCATTGCTCTATGCCACAAATTAAGTTACAAGGTTACGTGTAGCAATATTTCTTAAGCATTTAAGTGACTGCAATKGTATGTCTCAAACTATCCGATTAAAATCCCCTACTCCCACTTCTAATTAGATGGATATTATCAAGTGAAAAAATACTAGCGTTGACCAGATGCTTAAAAAAACCCTAAAATCTTTTCTGAAAATTCGTGTTTTGGATGTYTGGATACAGCACTTAGAGATAAGCTTGGGACTCAGGGTGCAAACAACCCACCTGCACTCAGGCTCCCCGATGGTTTACTTGCGGCTCCAAACCCAAAGGATGAGGCGCCCGTGGCACTGCTTCCAAAGGCAGAGCTACTTCCAAAGCCTAGGGGAATAACAGCAAGGACATACAACAAACAACAAGAAAAGACACCGCAATTAAAAACTAAACATAATTCTAARCACTGTTTGGTAAGCAAAATATTCCAAAGGTTCATGCCTCAGGAATATCTTAYGCTCGATGGAGCACTACTTTCCTTAAGAAAACAGTGGCATGCAAGCGGGAAAGCATTTGAGAGTCTTAAAAAAATAAAACCAAGTAAATTAAATGCTACATATGATCAGAGGTGAAGTATCTGAGATTATGACATTGCCACTGAAGTGTTAAATTGGCAGATTAAATAATACTGTATACAGGCCCAATATTTCAAAAAGARTCAAACAAGAATTATGCAACTTATTACAAAAAGCCACAATCCTCATCTACAACTATAGAAAAATTTTCTGCACTTACAGCAGAATAAATTATTTGAGTTTAAGTTTGGCTTTATTAGTTTCRTCCTATCTGAGAGACCAGGAAATAGGTTTGGAAATAGAATTTAATATTACAGAATGGAATAAGCTCCCCCGAAATTGGGCTGCCATAACTGCATTACTGAAATAAAATCAAGTCTGTTCATTTTGTAGTTGAGAGTTATAACCACAAAATATATTTTTGTCAAGATAAATAATTCAAGTTCTATTAACATAAAGTGACTTAAACACAGAAATGAGTTCGTATTTGCAGCTTGAGACAAAAGCCAGACAAAAGGAAAGAAATATATTCTGTAATCTTGGCCGTTTCAACAGGTAGTTATCAAAATGAGAACAATCTTTACACTTCAGAAAATTCTGCTCCCATTTAAAGTTTAACTTGAACTTAACTTGAACAAGAAAAAAATAATTTGAACTGAAGCCTTTACCCTTCTTTTAAAGAATTGGTTTACATTTTAAAACTAGTAATATTTGACAATATTGTCTAAATGAGCATTCCATAGTCCTCTGTATTTTTTAAACCAGTAAGAATTCTAAGTATGTAAAATGGCAGGTATCAGTTGAATGCAAAGCTATTTAAGTGCCACACTTTTTTATCTCAACTTAAAATAAACTATTAAATGGCACGCAAGTATCTGTCAGCAAATATTTCACAAAATACAGGAACTCTATGCCACACATCTTAAAGACTTAAGTGCAAAAGTCCATTAGTGACAATTCACAAAAGATGTATTAGGAAAAAGAGCAAGTTTCCCAATTAAAGTGTGGTATTGAGAGTATATATTAGAAACTGTAAATAGGTTGCCCGTTCCCTTCCATAAAAATATATTTTTGAATGCTTGGAGCATACACTCTCCTTCTTTATTTCTAATACCACCATTCCAGGATATTTTGGGTATACTCCTRTATTTCACTATTTCTATATTCTACTACTACTGCTTCTTTCCTTCTGGTAGTCTTCTCAGTTTGTTAGGAGACCAAAATTTTACAAATATAGAAGTGCAAGTAAAGAACCTTCCTAAACAGGGAATTAGTAAAGAAAGAATTAAGGTTTGGTCTCTAAGACACTGTTTAAAATGAAGTATTCTTGAATTTATGTAGGCAAGATATGCAAACATCCACAGACAACCTCTAGTGCCTTCACTAAAATATACATTTAAGGCATCCAAAACATGGTAGGAGTCATCTGATAATTTAGGAACAATTTTTTGTTTTGTTTTAAAGGAAAACCTGTTTCTATTTGAACAATTCACAGAGTACACTACTAGACTTAAGAATAATTTCAGGATGATTGTGTCAAGGCAAAACTGATCTTTAAGCTCCTGTAGTATACAGGAGCTACGTGGATCTAAAAGATATTGATGTTTAATTATTTTAAATGCTYTTACAGCCATTCCTATATATTGACCCTGAAGAAACGACATGGAAGGATGGGAAGTGGCGCTGCAGAGCGGACAGGGAATGACAAGAGAAGTGAGCACAAGGCACTATGGTTATGCTCAAAAGATGTAGTAATCTCCTCTGAATCTTTTAGGAGATCTGCAAAGACAACAAGTGCCTTGACTTGCACTTAACACTGCATTCAAAGGAGGAGCTCTGAGTTGTATTTATATTTCAGATCATTATCTACTCTTTTATGATCATATACACTTTTGGTATACACCTCCTCTCCTTGCATTCTAAATTTACATTTTGATGGTAGCAATTTTCTTTTACTTTCAGAGGTTACACTGCTTTAAGGCTTGAGAAAAGGCTAACCTTGAGGTTAACCCTCAAGGCTGAGGGACAGACAGCTGGATGAAACATGTTTCTGCAAGCAGGAACCTAGAACTATATTCGTTTCCCAGTGCACTGTCTTCTTATCTTAATCCAGAAGCAGAAATGGGTTCCCAAATAGTAGCTGTACATACATGCATTATGTACACACAGGTATAGATTATCCCTTGTATGTCCCCTTGTCTCAGATGTCTAACATTCATATACCCCAAAAATGAACTCAGGTTCTAGTTACAAAGAGAGGTACCTAACACATTTTCCCTAGCTATAGAAAAACCCCTCTGTGACTATTCAATCCTGTTCATCCCAGGTATGAGGCCATGAAACTTAACTCTCTCTGCGAGGCCTAAAGCAATCCGCAAAATACATATTGTCAAACTRCAGGCCTACCGCTGCAAAAGATCATTCCCGTAGAGAAGCTTAAGGTTTGCAAGAGATTCAGCTGTGTAGAATAATTCAATGAAACATGAGAAAAGTTAAAGAGTACCTCCAAGGCTCGAAGAACCTAAGCCGCTTGATTGCAAGCCAGTGCCAATACCTGAGCCGAATGGCGTTCCAAAACTAACTCCCAGAGATGGCTGTGGCCCTGGTATAAAAAAAAAAAAAAAGATGAGAACAAACTTGCCTTACTCTTTCATAGAAAAAYAGGAGCCTTTATTTAAGCAACTATTTGATCACGTGAACATCATTGCTTTCAACAAAGCCCATACTTTACCTCCTCCACATTTCTCAGATTGCCTACCTCTGCATCCACCTGGTAAGAGCTAAGAAAACACTGGCCGYAATAAGGTGACAGTAGCCCAAACTCGGCACATGACAACAGCATTACATCAAATTAAGAAGTTAACTGGACTCATCTTAAAAGCTTGCATGTCTTAGTCATTACTCAAAATCTTAACAGAACTATAGGTAACAGTATTTGCCACCTGTATTAATGAAAGTAGAGAAAGAATAATCTTCAAATTAAAAAACATATGAATGAATACTAATTAAGGCTGTTACCAAAAAATTAAATTGGAATCTTCACATATTGCTTTAAATTTAAACTGAATACTGAATAGATAAAAAACAAGACAATGACTTTATTTTATTAAATTTATTGTTCATTTTAAAGCAAGTCAAGTACACAGTAACATGACAATTCAATTCTTTTCCACACAAGTGATAACGTAGTTCTGTTAAGCTTTGCTACATTACACCATTCCAGAAGGTATACTAGTCAAACCACCTGCTTAAATAAACAGTTACAAAAGGCACAGGTCTGTGTACCTTAATGAGTTAGATACATTCAAAGTTTCAGATTCAGAAGTTTGTCCCATCATTTAAAAAAAATTAGTAGTTTCCCCCTGCGTATTTATTAGATGCAGGGCTGCCAAAAGACATCTTCAGTCTGCCAAGATAAAATTTACAGCCTTAGTTTTTCTTCTTGAGGGATAAATTATCAGCTTGCTAGCCCACTGCTAACATACTTTAAAATAATAAATTCTGATAAATAATTTATTAAAATATTTAAACAGTTTTCACAGTACAATCTTCTGTTCCTGTCTTTTTCAAGCACAGTTCTCAGTGCAGTAGTTAAAAAACTTTAATTAGAAATAAAATACAGTGCCAAACTCTTAATCCACAGACATTCCCATCTCTCCTTAAGACGGCCTTCTCTACCTGACTATCAGATACATATGCACCACCCCTGTGAAAGCAATCATTTATTCAAATATTAAAATGCTCAAACRATTCCAGTCCTTTTTTTCCCCCCGCCCCCCACAATCCATTATGGCATTTAGGAATATTTATATTTTAAGATACCTACAAAGTTTCTTGCAGCTCATTTTGCTGTTTCAAAGTGCAAATATTTTAAGCTTTAAATATCAGTTCAGTCCTTGAATCTTTAAATGGAAAAGAAAAATCACTTTGAATCAAGTGAAAGGCACTGTATATTGAATAGCCACATTTTTGCTAGGAACACAGTATTCTGATGTGATCCAAGCTGCACGACACCTGCACACTCAAAGTAGTGTTAAACTACATTTTAAGGGTAACTAAAGTWGTTCGCTTTCAGGCTCTGCTTGGCAAGAAACAGTTAAGAAGTCCAAGCTGTTTTTTCCAACTAAAAGTGTATCAGCTGTTCTAAACACAAGTTCTCACATAAATCTAGACTTGTTTACATCCAGTTTCAATACTGACACCTACCTAGCAGCTCTGTAAGAATAAAAAGATAATTGTTAACAACAAAAAGAAATAAAAATGCTATAGGAGCGAGTTAAGTCATACAACAATTTTTTTTTTTTTTTTTTTAAAAAAGAACATATCCAGTTCCTTTTCAGCTGAAAGGAATGCACAGGTTCCCTGCTTCAGGAGGAGGCACTGTAAGTGGAAGACCTTAAAACAGAACAAAGACACTATAGTCCTCCAAATTTGTCTCCAAATATATGGGGTTTTTATAGAGCCAGTTAAAAAAACAAAACATACACTTATTTTATATAAGCACACTTACTCTAGAACACCTCAGGTTATATAAAACAGCATCTCATACCTTAGGTTAACAAGGTGGTATTTGTTGATTTTGTACCAGGATGTTCTGAAGGCCTCATTGCTATTTATAATCCTTGTAAGTAAACACACATTATTTTCAAGAGGAAGGAAAAAAAAAAAGTAATATTCTCCAATGCCAAAAGTACTAGCAAAAATYGGCACTCCTGGCTTTTACAGATACGAGACAAATTCCTTATAACCAATATTCTAATGTTTTTCAGCTTACTGTGCTTGCTCTGTAGAGCACAGCATTTCAGTTTAATGGACAAGACCTACTACAGAGAGCCAAGTTMGGTCAGCTAGGCTTGCAACAAAGCAACTTCCTGCAGTTTTTAAAAAAATTGCAATTGGTCCTAACATTGAGCAAATTTAGTATTGCTGCTCGGATCCAATTCTGACAAAGCAACACACTGATAATAAAATTTAATCGTGGCTAAGATCATATTAAACAATTAAAAAAATTAAGTGCTTTAAAGATTTCAGTATCACTTTCCATTACCACTTCAATCCCATTGCGTCCATTCAAACAGAATAAAGCAAACTAGTATCTTCACACAGCTTTGACTCACTCCCTACTCACCAGTTAAGGAAGGAGTAACTATGYATTTAAGAAAGGTTAGCTTGGAGGAAAGCACTTTGGTTATGACAGCTATGTCTAACCAGAAAAAAAAACACTAGGTTAGTGTTGGCCTTGTGYACTTACAACTCTAAGCTCACTAAGCTTTAATTTCCCTTAAAATCTTTCACTTTGGTACCATCATTGGTAATAACGTAGGCAGATTAGTCACCCTCACTTTAACTTCCATGACGTTACAGACTGCTCAGGGAAGGTGAAGCCTCCAAAGCGTGGCCACCACTGACACCAAAAAGCTGCGCTCGGGACCAAAAGTGCAAAGTTTGGGGAGAAAAGTTGAGTGGAGACTTCAGTGTTATCAAATAATTTTGGCTTCTCTTAAAACAACTCTGCTCCCTTCCTTCCATGCAGCCAGGATCCACCGGCTTTGTCCCGCCAGGGGACAGACACGGAAGGGTAAGAGGAAATGATGGCAGGCCCCCGAGCTGGGTCTTGGCAGGTTCTCCACATACAGCACGGATGGGTGCTTAGCTGCACCCAGGAACCATTCCTGGATCCCCCAGTTTAGACGTGGTTAATAAAAACCTTTTGACTTCTGAACATGAATTTAAAAACGAACCATCTTTTCCAGAGAAAGACCAGTACTAACTCTAAGTCAACTTTATGGAACATACTTAACCATGGAAACATCAAATATTCAAAGACATAACCATTCTGATCCCCAAAGTACCATATATTACATTTTAATCAAGAACTTTAAAGCCTGGATTAATTTTGTTTCACTTCTGTCTTCAAGGAGAGCCCCAGGCAGCCAGGTATCCCATGCACCCCTCACCCTCCCCCCAGCACACACACTCCCTCACTTCAAAGCCTCTCCTCCCAAAGCCTTCCACCTTCCCTCACAGGTCCTACTCTTCATGACCTAGAACTTGTAAAGAAATACATACGGYTTAAACTTTGAGTAGGGAAAGTGTATACAAAGCAAGAATTAACACAAAGCTGAAAACATGCAAATATTTGCAGAGTTTTACATTTGCAGAGTTTTACTGCAGCAGGTTGCCATCTGAAAATGTTTCCTCAGACAAGAAAGAAGAAATAACGGTAAGATAATCTTTTAATATTCAAATATTCCTGCAAAACTGAAAGAAAAGATCATATTCTTCCAATGAGAATAAGACAAAAACAGTAGCCTTAAACTGAAATTAAGAAGTTTCATGTTACATGTTGGAGAAAATCCAACCAACCACCAAAAAAATTATTCAAAAAATGAACTGAGAATGTTATTCCAGGGAAGTTGTGATTTTTTTCCATCCTAACAAATGTTTAGGACTGAAAAACATTCTTCAGGAACAGCTCAAACCTCATTCCCTGCATATGAAGGAAAGAAGTAGACAAGAAGACTTCAAATTCCACTTAACCCTATTTAAAGGACAAAAAAAGTTATAGTGCCACTCAAAACATCAACCTACCTCTAGTTCTTATTGTCAGCTTCTCAATGAAGAAATTAAACAGCATGACAATATTCAGACTGAATTAGAGGTAAATTCAATTTGTCATCTACTTTTACTGATGTACGTAAGATATGGAACAAAACCATTGACTTCTTTTGTTCACAACTCTTATCTGGTTCTTTCTTAAAGTTACTTCCAACCCCCTTCTCCTCTGATTACAAAGTATTACAAAATACCTCAAGGTATAAAGTCACCTTACCTCATATGTGTTGGTCTGCATTTTTTTTCCACTCCTATCCATAGGAGAATACTCAGAGTCATGCACTAACTGGCATAAATTTATTAAAGTTACTAGCAGTTCTCTTGAATGGGACCAGGAAAAGGAAATCTGAATCCCTCTCCACATAAAAATGCAGGTAAAACTTTGAATGTGACATCTTAAATATGTGGCTTTCGTATAGGAATAATCCTGTAAAGACTGGGGAAATTTTAAGAAACAAGATACAAGAATAATGGAGAAGGAAATATTTTGGCAACATTAGGTCCACAAGCCACACTTATTTCAATATTAAGAACCCAAAGTGTGACATACCATTTTTTTCCCCTGTATAAAGGATAGACTCTTAGCTGAAATTTCAACAGAACATCCAAAGATTAAGATTACAGCACAAGAAAAAAAAATAAAGACAAACAGCAGGAATTCTAAGGAGCAATATTTCCTAACACTCTTTGTTGTGCTCACAGTATTTTGGCCCATTTGTCTTTTGATCCATCCTCTTGCTGTTTAGAAGGGCCAGGGCTACTCTGCGTTTTATTTCATGGAGAGGGCAGGTACTCCCCAAGAATTAATTGATCTCTTAGGGTGCTTGCTAACTAGCTCACCAATTAAAACAATTCACTACATACAACCACTATTATAAAACACAGGAGGAAAAGGTGCTATGAAGACTTTTAGCCTGCTGCTGATAAACAGCATTTTAGAAAATAAGTGGTAAAATACAGTTATCTAAGGTTTTCATAGTTCGCTGATGCAGACTTAGGTATCAGCGTTCAAGGAAAATTAAGCAGAGGTCAATGCTGCTACTAAACACTTCAACRTTGATTCAGTTCTTCAGGAATCCACCTCTGAAAAGCATTGCTTAGTATGAGGCAATACTTAGTATCAAGCACCATCAGCTATGGTGATAAGAAGTTATTTCCTGGGCCATACATATTTGTCTTTGATTAGCAACAAGTCACGTACTTCTCTGTTTTGGTCTTCCTCTTATACACACATGAACACACAGTCACCCATCCTCTCTGCTTTCTCTGCTAATATTTATTTGTAACAGCAGAACAACAAGCAAATAACTGCTGCAACATCCCCCTGCCAAAGGGGTGAGCTAGGAAATAGACAGTATCCGTCTTCCTATTCTACAGATACTGCTCCACTATCCTTCCCTGTTTTATAGCATTTTTCATTTTACAATTCCAAAGTGCTATATTAAAACGCACCATTCATTTTACATAAGGAAAAGGTAATATGCATTTAGATACTCTCCCCGAAATTTGAAAATAATTTACTGTAACCATACAATTTCCAACAATTTTGGAAAGAGGCTATACTATGTGTATTCAGAGATGTTACTTAAGAGTGAAGACTCACATTCCAAGGGGTAAATTAGAACAATACAGTAAATACCACTAATACAAGTAAGTTCACAAGATCAAATATCTGCTGTATAGTTATTGCTAAGTCTACCCTGCAATTTTCTATTGGCTATCAATAACTCTGCTCATCACAACGTCGAGATTTTTAGGCTAACACAGAGGAAGACTTCATAGAAAACGTCACACGAGTTCACCGCTGCCGTAAGACTAATAATCTATAACTTGAATGCGCTCAGACCTGTAGCAGGCTGCTGCTGCTGAGTATGTGTCGCAGCCATCGCGACGGCTGCCGCGTTTGGCAGGCTGCTGAAGGGCACGGGCCCGCTCGTAGCCCGGGGCGCGCTCTGCCACTTCTTGGCGTCCGTTCGGCGTGCCTCAAACACATCCATGGCATCTCCCAGAAAGGTTTTCCTGTAGCCGAGGTACTGGTCTTTGAGCATCTGAAGGGGGTGGGGAAGCTGGTTTAGTTCAGTGGATTTGACAAAGCCTTCACTCAGTAAGCAGAAAGAGACACCAAATGATTTACAGCATTTCCTTGAAAACTCTCCAAGCAGCTACTCACGTCATGAACTGGGGAGAATGGTTCCGCCTCAAGCATGGCCAGAAAAGCTTCTTTGTGATCAAACTTAAAGGCAACACGGCAAAAAAGATACGCAACTCTTTCAAAGGTAGCAAAAATTAGTGGTTACGCTTATGTTAATGGAGTAGCTAAGCAGCAAAATAGAGTCACATAACTACATTACTACATAAGCTAGTATTTAATCAGCAGGAAATAGTCTTCAGTGCTACCACTCCTGCGTACAACCTGCTCTTACTTCCTCATCCTTCTCTTCTGCTTCTGTTTCTTACAACACCATCAAAAGGCCTCAGTTTGATCTCCTACTCCTACCTCTTCCCCTTCCCACCCAAAAGYCCATCCTTTGTGGCAACAGCCAGGGTGGTCTTTTCACCACAATTCTTCTCCACTTTTGTCAAAGATACAGGAATATCTTAGATGTGATTAAATGAAGAAAATTATTCCTTTAACGAATCAACAGAATTACTGCTGTATGTTCATGCAATACAAATACACCTATAAATTAAGCTACCAGCCAGCACAAAGATGTCTCAGTCTACTGTTTTTCTGCAACTTCAGACCTTCAATTCCAACTGCATGTGCAAACCAACAAGCCTAGCTCAGACAGAAAGAGCTGTGAAAACAGAGCTGCTGACCACAAGTCTCATCAATCACCACGACAAGTTGAAGACACAGCAGGTTCAAAACTGCTCTCCTAGCATGTAGCAGTTAATAACCAAAAACTAACTCTGATTTTTAAAGCTTTAGCTGTAACTGTGCATTCTAAAATGTGAGTCTTTGTGTCTTCTGGATTAAGCCACATACATAAAAATTAACCCAAAACCACACCTCTAAAAACCTACACTGCCCTCAAAAACTTATCTCCTAAAAGGAGAATCACCTCATCTCCTAATTTCAAACAAAATATTTAACCTGAAGTAATACCTTTCCATTTTTGGTCACACTGATGAGGTCTTTCATGTTGGCCTAAGCCAGCTCTTCACATCACCATACACCACACAGCATCACCYCAGAGACCACAACACAAGTTAGTCGGTACTACACTGATTTCAGGAGTGAGGAGCCCAGTACATCCTTTCTGCCTCCCTCTGCAGCAGCTACAAAGGAGCTAACACATCTAATACCAAGAATTAATYGGCTAAAAGCAGCCCAAATCTGATGAATGAATACAAAGGCAATCAATACAAGGTCAAGCATGGAGGAAAGGAAGGAAAAAGAACAAAAACAAAACCAGACAAAAATCAACTGACCACAATCATCCCTTTGAGCTGCAATACAATAAATGTCCACCATGACTGAAGCAATGAAGCCTCAGGAATCTAGTCCCTACAACAAGCAYGGATAAATCCTCAACTTTCTTCACTTTTATCCAGCAGCGCTACAGCATAGAAGTTTCTGCAGAAGAAAAGCAAACCAGCTTTACCCGAGCTCTTCACATCAAAACCACTTAGCCTCAGACAGCAAAAAACAATCCCCAACACTTCTACTTTCGCCAAGGCTTTCCTTATCAAGGAAGCAAGGGAACTTCCTTGGGAAGGATTAAGGCTTTAAGGTAGACGGTACTTCTCCAGTATGCTCAGAAGTGGAACAAGAAGTTCAAGCTGGAGTTAGAAATTTTGCTCCATTCCATAGAGYTCCTGATTGAAAAAACATTGAATMTGATTGCTCTGAAGCTTTGCAACATTACTTTTTTTTTTTTTTTTWWAATAGCTTTTGTATACACATGTCTTTTCATGAAAACTGAGGTGAAAGTGGAAAYACATCCTTCACCAAAAACCTTTGATATGTTAAAAACATTACAAGCGATTATGTACTTTTTTCTACTACCTGAGTAAGAACAGATTTAGATCATTGGTGCTTGAAGTTATGAGGCAAAGCAGGCAAAGAACATAGTATAAAAGCTTGAAGGCACAAGTTAAAACAAAAAAGGAATTAAATAAAAAAAAAAATGCAACCTCAATGGCTATGGTCACTGTAGCAACCACCACTCTAAAGAGTCCCAATGAGCTCACTTCAGCTGAACAAAATAACTTTATCTGAGCACTTCTCTGGGACACTTGCTTGGGGTTTTTCTTTTCTTCTTTTTTTTTTTTTTTAAAAAAAGAAGTAACAGTTTCACAAGCAAAGAGAATAACTGAAGATATATATTATTTTTCCCTCTGATAAATGCTGCTTTGTAGTTCTTTCACTGAATAAACAGGAACCCATGAGGACAACATACCTTTACATTTTCATGTATTGATTGAAGTTGAGCAGCTAAAGCTACAAATGTTTGATAGATTTTCTGCATAGCCATAGACAAATCTGTAAGAGGCAGACAAAACAGTGGTGAATGACAGTCTTGCTAGCAGGGGAACAAAAAACAAAAAAAAAACAAAGCAAAACAAAAAAAACCCCACACACCACAACCCCTCCGACCCCCTCATTTAGAAAGAAGTTTGGTAAAGACAAACTTTACTACAAACTCATATCAGAAAACAAGAAAATGCATGAGAACAAAGTATCTATGAAAAGAATAGAATGAGAGTAATTGGGCACTACAGATCAGTTTTTTAGCAGTATAGGACCACTTTTTTTTTTCCCCCCCCAAACGTAATCTCTCAGGGCTTAATCATGTTTTGTAACATTCCTGTGTCCAGGAGACACCTCCTGCCCCAAAGGGCCCCAAATTGCCATTCCCAGCCTCTATGCAAGTGTCAGCTATAAAGTGTCAGGAGCTCCAGACAACCTCGTACAAGCCCTTAAAGCAAGTCAGAACAAACAAGTGGGAGATCCACTGCGCTTCCTGGTTAATTCCTGTTTTTTTCAGGAGCTCAGAAGTTGTCAATTTTATTCAAAGGCACCTAACATCTTTCTGGTACTGAAGTTCTACATAACACAAACCAGGCTCACCAGCTGTATCTCAGAAAAGATGCAACCTGAAAAGCTCAACAATCTATGTGAACTAAAGACTAAAACTCCACATCTTAATATTGTAGAACTACAGTATCTATTTGCACGCTTACTTCCATACATTAAATAAGGAATGTTAAAAGAGTGTAACTACATGTAGAGCTTTTCCTATATGTCTGAAGTTTTTAAACTGTTTGTGGAAGAAACATGAATATCTGGACATTACCTTGGGGAGTTATATGTGAATTGTTTGCTTGAGTAGCAAGGTGATTTTCCAGTTCTTCTATTTGTTGCCTGTACTGTTGCAGCTGTACTTCAAACTGCTCAACCAAGGTTCTGAAGTAGCTGTGCAAAACAATCAGATCACACAATTAAACTTGCTAATTTGGCATCTGTTTTTATTCTCAAACCTACAGTAGCTACTAATCTTCTTTATATTACTTGCAACAGGTGTATGTTCTCAATACACCATCTCAAGGTCAACTTTAGAAGTTACATCATTGAAGCCTCTTACAARTAAGAGTAACTTACTCTGCTGGGGCTGTATTTTCATGTTGAAGACCAGGAGGAGTTTTCTGTGTTCTTAGTGCTATTTCTGCATTCTTTAGCTCCTAAATAAGTTAAAAGAATAAAGAAATAAGGTTCTGTTCAAAAAGAAAATAGCTACAGTGGTATAGTTCATTCACTATACCAGTGCAAAGCTAGTTTTCTTTAAGTACTTAAAATTGTGATACAATCTGACCAGAAATTCTTCCAAAGATAGGTTGACAGAGGGTTGCAGAACTGTAARAAAAGCAACTTCAGAGAAACAACCTTTTAGCCTGAAAGCATGTTGAGCTCCAAGAAATTTAGGAAACACTGCACCAAAGAGCCACAGCTAAGGTTTACCTTCTAACATTCTTCAATAATGACATGATGACTTTTGAAGTCTGCTGGAGGCAGGGTAGAACAGCRTAGGAAGGAAGGAGTAAAGTCAAGCACAAGGAAACAATGCATCTTTAAGTGAAGGGATGTTATATAAAAACACTAACTACTTCACAGAATGCTTGTTTTTCAATAGAATCTTCCTCATGATCCATTTCATGCATGTTCAATATTTTCCAAAGTACTGAACACACAATATGCTTATTTATTTGCAAATCAAACAATTTTCACATGCAGGAAATAAGATAAAACAGTACAGATATTAATTTAGTAACAGACCTTTTATTTACGAAAGCCCTTGCAGCCCTGTGCCATGTGCTCTAGGTGACCCTGTGCATGCAGGGGGTTGGGACTAGATGACCCCTGAGGTCCCTTCCARCTGTAAGCATTCTATGATAACCTGAGCTCAGACTGGTACATAGGTACTTACAAAGGAAAATGTAGGGATGCAGAGAGTTCTGATTCATGTTTTCCGAAAATACTAGCTATCGTTTAAGACATTTCAGTCCCTGAAGTTTTACTGTTCTTAAAGAGMACCAGAAGAAAACAGGTACTTGCACCTCTGAGGCACGTTATTACAAACAAGCCTTTGCTGAACATACAACTGGAGCTGAACTAAAGTGGGCAAACATCCTTTTCACAATAGTGATCACCCATCTGCTGTTGTATCTATCTGACAGCACAACCATCAGATTTCAGTCTCCTGGTGCTCATTCTTTTTTCATTTGTACAACTGTTTCTGTCAAGATACAGTTGAGTTTCCATTTACAGAATCGCAGAATGGYYGAGGTTGGAAGGGACCTCTAGAGATCACCCAGTGCAACCCCCTGCTCCMGCAGGGACACCCAGRGCASGGGGCACAGGGTGGCAGCCAGGCGGSTTKGGAAGATCTCCAGAGAAGGAGACTCCACAGCCTCCCTGGGCAGCCTCTTCCAGGGAGGAGATTTATTAGCTTGATTTTTTATTGTAGGTGAAATAACACATGCAAACCTAGTTAACAGAACTTAGATTCAAGTGTACCTGTGCAGTTTCCATTTTCAACTTGTCAATATTAAGAGTGTTCCTCTGTAACCCACTGGCAACTACAGACAGAAGTTGTTTCAAAGCTTTAATGTCTTCCTGTACTTTAAGCATTGCTTTAGAGGACATTCTGCTAATTTCTTCCTGAACTTGTTTTTGTTCTTTCACAAATTTCCTAAGGAAGAAGGAAAAAAAAAAAGAGAGAAACAATATATAAACATATTAAATATATTTCATGTTACTAGAMGTAGCCAAGTGTTTACAGCTCCCAAGAGAATACTCCCAAGAAGAGCTGGACCAGCTTCTAGGAGCTTATTTATTAGGCATGYACATTTCTGTAATTGCACAGAAAAGGGGGCTGAAGATGTCCACTGCCCATGACAAGCAGCTACCAGAACTAACCATCTACTTTCATCCCAGGTKAACACATTAAAAGACTTTGGGCTGGCTAAGTTCTCCTGCATGCAGCTTGCAACACATTGGTCTTGCTAGAGAGCACTGACAATATAGGCTACTTTGACTATTCAATTGTTTACAAAACAAAACAAGAAAGACAACAACATCCCCCCAAGGAAATCCCCACAACCCTGCAATGCTACTTACTGTAGATTTTCTACATCTTGGCAGATAACTGGAGGTAGATTTTCATCCTTTAGCGCTTTACTGTCTCTGTAGAGAAATAACATATCCTTACATGGTGCTTGAAGMCTGCCCAATATTTTCTACGTGATGCCTAAGCAAAATTAAAACTCCAGCGGCCAATTATGTAAGTTTGCACCTGTTATGTATACACTGTAATTAGTAATATTATATTAATTTGAATTAATGCAAACAAGCAATAGAAGCTTTTTCTTCCTTGCATCTTATGACAGCATCCTAAACATTTGCTAAAAAGATTTTCTGAAGACCGTAAGTCTACAACAGAAGTCAAATAAGCTAAGTCTCATATTTGATGGGAAAATGGCAATTGATATTTGCAATGATGAACCACCATTACTGAATTATTCACGTTACCGATGCTGTTTGTTTACATTTATGCCTTTTTTTCCAAGACTAAACAGTCACAATATTAAATGTAGCTGTTTTCTAGTAACCCAGGGAATGCAGAGAAAATCTTAGCACTTACTCTGGTCGTGCTCCTGCTTTGTCATCTAGAAAATAAAAACTACAGATCAGAAAAACAACTCTGAGGAACTACCAAGCAAAACAACTTTAAGGGAATGTTTTTAAAGCAAAAACTAAAGACTTATCTGTTTAATTTCTTAAGAGGAAAACACTGTACTACCCATAAAAGTATTTAATTTACTCTTTCACAGACAAGCATCCTTTCCTTAGTTAAGGGGTAAGACATATGGTGACACAAGACCTGGCACAAATCAGTGCTGAACACTTCAAAGCAGATGAATGAACAATTGCAACTGTGCAAGAAATCTGTTCTTTCTTAGGCTCCCACAAGCAAATCACTAGATCCTGCATCTCAAAGCAGCTCAAAAGCAGCTCAAAAGTTCACATTCAGTAACAATACTTAAATATCAGGGTAATAAAGGTTTGGGGAAGAGACTTCCTCAAGAGGCCTGTTAGGGCACACATCCAGCAATACCTTCCATTCTGTAAAACCTTGTTAGCTACCACTTACACACTACACACAAGGTACCTGTGGGTCTAGCACTCAAATGCCTTTCTTCATAAGGGAATGGAGTTTAACACAATTATTATAAACATAATTAAGCTATGACTATTTTAGTTAAGGTCCAGGTCAGTAATCACATGTTGCAACTTTTACATATCTAACTGCAAAGAAAAACCGACACTTGGAAGACCAAGACTTGGGCTGGTTCTTTCCTGCTTAGATGCAACTTAAACCCCCACTTCCCTTTTCCTGCCACCAGGCTGGCCAACAGGCTAAGAGAGCACCTCTCCACTATTCCTTACTCATTTTGGAGCTCTATATAGGCAATGCTTCAAAACACCCATGGAGGCAGGTTTTTAATAATGTTTCAACAACCTGCAAGAAGCTGGTAGTAGTGCAGTCTAGAAATACAACTTTGAGAAATAACATTTAGGAGTGAGAATGCTTTATTTTGGGGKTTCCATTTTTTCCCCTCCTCTTCCTTCCTTAAGGCCCAGTACAGCTGAAGTACTTGCTTTCTAACAAGCACTTTTGGCATTTGCAACATGCTCGTGCATAGCTCTGCTCCCCCCTCTAGTGGCTATTGGGCATACAGTTCTTTGGAAATCTAGCCAGGCATTTCAGACTCCTGCTCTTCAGACTGATCCTGTAATTCATATTCATACACTAATACATATACACACAACATTGCAATTTCAACCAAAATCTTATTCTTCTATGCAGCTATAGTATCTGAAAGTTAAAGAGAAAAAAAATGTTTTAAAATTGGTTTTAATCCTGCATTCCTAACAAAACTAAGCACTGCCTACACTGCAGTGTTTTGTTATTCCCCAGTAAGGTTACATATAAATGCCCTATCAGTTATACACATTTTAAAAAGGAACTTACTCTTTTTGTCTGAAGAGCTACTAAAATCAATGCCACCAAGACCTTCATTAACAGTAGTTGAAGGAGCTGCAGTCGTCCCCAGAGTCAAATTCAAAGCATTCTGCCCAAGCCCTGCAGTACACCCAGAAAGAAATTTCAGTATTTAAAGTACATCGTAATAATCAGCATTTTAAAAGTATAGATTACCTTGCCCACAATTTCAGTGGTTATTCACTACATTCAGATTAAAAAGACATGCAAAATAATACAAAATGGAAGTTTCATACACAATTGTTTTATAATTTATTCATKCATCTAGATAGCTAAACTACAGAGCTAATTTATCAGCAGCATTTAAAAAAAAATATTGTGCCATTTGGAGCTTACGAGCAGTGTGTTACCAGCACTACAACACAGGGAAACAAATCAATTTTTCCCCTAAACTGCTTTTGTTTCTTCTAGCTCATTGTCTGAAATGACGATACTGAAGGTTAGAGATTCTATTCAGACAAGTCCCACCAAAATAAGTAGCTTCCACCTTCTCCAGAGAGCAAATTCGCCATAGTTAATGGAGATACTTAKGTAACATTGCCTCCTTACATTTATTATCAATTTCCTCAAGACAATTTTGGCAGTAACAGATTTCCTTGTGTTCCCATTAAGAATTTGTAAAATGCAAGTCAGTCTGAAGACAGGAAAGAAACCAATAACTTCAGTTCTTTATTTATAACGTTTACGGTTAGTAATAAAATGTTTATGTTTAGTAACACTACTCTGCCAATGGCAACACCTAAATATTAAGATTTTATATAAGCACATAYGTTAGATTTCAACTTTATGGAAAGAAGAAAAAAGGAAAAATCCGCACCTGTTGCTGCTGTGCTGGTGTTCTGGAAAAGTGAACTTCCTAAACCAGCTAAGCCTCCTCCGAAGGAAAGGCCTGTGGAGGCAGTTGTGGTTGGGGCAGCTGTACCACCCAAATTTAGTGTGAAACCAGTAGTACCTGCAGTGAAGAGAAAGAATTTCATGGCCTGTAAGTGATGGTGTCTGCTATCTGAAACTACTGATGAGAGGTATGAGCAGCATTTTTACATAACTGGACAATAACTTCAATCATGTTTTTTTCCTGCAGATTTTCCAGATAAAACCACCAGAAACTGAGCTGCACACAATTTTATTCCATTGTATTTCAGTCTTGTTTAGGCTAAGTTTACCTGAAGCTGTACCAAAGTTGAGAGCCCTCTAGAATGCTAGGGCACCTAGARCTAATACTGTGCTGGGTAGTTCTAAGCGGTGATGAATCTAASAGATGCCACCAACTTTTTATATACTCACTGGTTCATATTAAAGATAAAATATTTCACCTAAGACAGATCATACCTAATAC
This sequence comes from Nothoprocta perdicaria, assembly GCF_003342845.1. NCBI lineage: Eukaryota > Metazoa > Chordata > Aves > Tinamiformes > Tinamidae > Nothoprocta > Nothoprocta perdicaria. The sequence continues at coordinate 724,184 of NW_020455888.1, read as the reverse complement.
TTCACTTCTCTGCTGGTACTAGCCATTCCAGTTTTTGGCAGAATAGGGAGAATAAGTAGACGTCCACAGACAGAAAAAGGAACAGAACATAAAGGGGGCATAGATTAAGAAAGATCAAGTCCAGTCTTCAGTGTTATCAGGCATCAGAGAACTTAAAAGTACAATGCCAGGCAGCTAACAGTACTAGAATTACATTAAGAATTTCACATCACAGATTAATCTTTTCCGCCCATCTAAAATGGGCTGTTTTTAAACCTTCCCACTTCTACTGACAAATTGGAGTGGGATTAAAAACAGCAACAAGTTTTACATGAAGAGTCAGCTTTGCTACTATTTTCATACTACAGATTACATGTTGCTTGTATTAGACAGTATACTGCCTTCCATAGAGATCTATTTCTATTAGGTTCACAAACTGAAAACTAAAGTCCACATTCCCTTTTACAATTAAAATAAAAGCTTTCCTACCTGCTGCAGGAGTTGATGTAAGAGCAGATGAGAGCGAGAGGCCACTTGCTGAGGTAGAAGTGATAGGTAAAGCAAATGGCGTCGCAGAACCTGCAGGTTTGTTGAAGCCTAAACTAAAGCCTGTGGTGGCTGCTGATGTGGTAGCAGGAGTGCCTAAAAACAAACAAACATCACTCTTAGGCTGTTTGGTTTGGGAATGAATAATTTAATTCAGCTTTTCTGAACTATTGCAATTTAACCACCTGAATATAGCAGCAAGTAAAGTCATGGGCAGAAGAGATCCTAAATACAACATACACCTTCAGATGAATTTCAAACACTTACATTACTGTTTTTACAAGGTATGCTCTTCCAGTGTTCCTAGGAAGCTCAGGGTCTTTACCCTAAAATGCAGACCTTACCTTACCCTAGAAGTAAAGCAAACAAAGCTTCTACTTACACTCATTTCAGCCTAAGAACACATTCTATGTTGCAAAACCCACATTCCCAGGTAAAGCACAAATTGTGTACACATTCACAAGTGACCATAATCATAAATTTAGCAATCTCAGTTACCTGTTCTGTGCATGTATTGGATAACATTTGGCTACTGAGAACAATTACTGGTCCCCTATATAGCAGAGAAACATAYCTTTTCATACATTACATCATGTATACTAGGTTAGTCTCTTTTCCCTTCTGTATTTAATTTGCTTCTATTACACAGCATTATTTTCCCCATTTATTCACCGAGTTGCTTCCAAACTACCTGGAAAGCAAGCTGTTTGTAGCCCCTCCATCCCCTAAATTGCAATACTGTCAAACTYGATTCTTTCTCACACCTTAACACAGTTGTTAAGAATCACCGTATTGTAATATTTCTAATGACAGCTGAAGGAGTCATTAAACACACATTAAAGAAACAAAAGGAATATATTCAATCCTCATTCTTCTACATGAAGGAAATACTGAACAGTCCTGTACAGAACAATGTTTTGTAATGACAAACCAATGATTCAGCACCAAGCAAAGCAGTGCCCAGATCTGCAGAGCTCCACTCTGGTTTCCTGCCTTAACTTCAGTCCTGCTGATTCAAGTGCAGCAGCAAGGCACTGAGAAACATCATTAACTATACTTCTGTCTCTCTTTAGTAACGAAGGCTGCCACTGGCAACGAGTAGAAACCTCACACATGATTCCTGATGGCTCTTGCAATGTGGGAAGTCATTTTCTGCTTGTGTATCATTAAGATCCTTACCTAGTGTCAATCCTGTAGCAATTGTTGTTGCTGTTCCTGCTTTAAAACAAAACATTCAATTAAGACTAATTAAGATCAGAGTGGTTTTCATCATAGTAAAAAACATTTTTTATGAAATTTGAAAGAAATAGAGGTAAACAAATATGAGACTAATGAAGATATCTTTTTTTCCCCAGCAGGATGAAAGCACATAACACCATACTGTAGGAGTGTTCTTTTACGTGTTAAGAAAGGGGATCAGAGYCCCAAATCCTCCTTGCATCTTAGTTTAGAGTTTCTGCCCCACAACAATCCAGATTATTTTGAAAGCGGTGCTGTGCAATTCCAGATTTTTAGGAAAGATTGATTAGAAGATCAAAACATTTATCTGAAGATCAAAACATTCAGTAGTGCAAAAGATAAAAAAAGATACATCGGCATTAGTTTAACATATTAAGACAGGTTGAGTCCACTGTTTAAGTTGCTTCTAACAGGAGAAGTCCTAAGAACCAAACTATCCACTCACACAAGTGAGCAAGGAAACAAACAAACGAGACAATATTCTCTAGCAATACTGGAGAGCATGTAAAATTCATCAATTGAAATATTTTTTTTCAGGTACCACTACAGAAGCTACACAAGTTTAATTGTTTTGCAATTTGATTTCTGAAGACATTCACAGACTGAAGGCCTAAGGCAAGAAAATCATGAATTTGTTCGTCTGGATAGCTTTAGTTTAAACACACACMCGAGAACAAAAATCTCAAGCTTTTTAAGAAAAAGCTTTAACAATTACAGAATTTTGAATACTGAATTACAAATGCTGAATTTTACAAACATAAAGTACTGAATTTGAACATGTTTAAAATCAAATTGCAGCTCATTTTTAAAGTCATAGTTTCAAGCATTCTGCATGGAGACTTCAGCTTTCAAAAGGCCAGGGGAGTCAAAATGAGACACAGTTTACACAAATGCCCAGATACGGTTTTCTGGTAACTACATTTGCATTTTGCAGCATCAGCACTGCATACATCTTGATTACTCTGCTTTTAAATTGTTCTGTAAAAAGGCTTTACAAACTATAGATAAAATGACTACTGAACTACTATAAAAACCTTCTACCAGTGCATTATGATGGTTTTGTGTGCATATTTCTTCCCTTGTTCACTTAAATTTCCAATTTATTATAAAAATAAACCCAAATTTCCTTTCCTACCTGTACTGGTACCTCCCAGTGTAAAGCCTGTGGTTGATTTTGATCCAAAAAGTCCAGTACCAAAGCCCACCGAGGGAGCTGATGTAGTTGCTGTAGCAGTGGAAGATCCCAGGGTTCCAAAATTAAGTCCTCCTGTTGAGCTATTACAAAATGTAACTATTAGTAATAAATTTAAAACAATAATTACAAAATTCCAAAAACCCTGCTAGCTATTTTTCTTTCCCATGTTTTCAATCATCTCTCCAGACAGGTAAGATGAGCAGACCAAAGCTCACTCTCCCCCACTAGAAGTCTGCAAGAAGGAGCCCATCTCGATACCTCCCCACGGCACTGCCTGACACACGCTGCCTCTCTGACACTCCAGCACTTGTTGGGCTCCCTGCTGAACAGATTCACCCTGCTGGACCAACAGAAAAACTTGCAACGCTCATCTCTGTCAACACGGCTAATTATTCTCCCTAAACTATGGGAATGGAGGAAAAAGAAAAAAAGCTAAGAGCCAAAGGCTCTAGAAAGGCTACAGTAATGGACAACCCTGCGTGGCTGGGAGCAGGATCTTTTCAATACAGTCCGCAGGTCCATGAGACACTGCTAACCTGAAACCTCACCAACATTATGAAGTGCTAAGCATGCCGAGATGCACCTTTTGTTAGAGCATCTTTCCCTCATTTTATTCAAGCAACATAGGTTCTAAAATTCCTTTTCTAACCAAATGCTATCCCTACCCACAGCTGCGAACTACAGAAGACCCACAGCTACATACTTTTCTTTCCTGACAATATTCCGCACAATTCAATTATAGAAATGAACTCCTAGAGCTGTTATCACAAAGGGGAAGAAGGAGAGAACCAGAGTTCAGCAGTGTCAGCAGAACTGTGGAGTATTTGTTTTATGTGGGATAACTACAAACACTGTATTATGGCAAACACTGGACAAGCCTTATATATGCACTGAGAATGCATTATATTATTGCACAAAAGATGCAGGGAACACAGCAGTCATGATTGTCACTAAGCAAATTCACAGTTGCTAGTAACCAAGTGAGCATAATAAACATCTAAGTTTTCATCTTGTAAGGAATTGAAACTTAAATGTTTATTACGCTCACTTGRTTACTAGCTTCCTGCTGCCATCTGCCAAATCTTTCTGGAAACACAAGAGTTCCTAGAATTTAGGCTACATCTATAGACTCCAACACTGGTGTTGTAGCCTGCTGGCTTATGAAATATCTAAAAGACTTTTAACATAGACTAAGAGTAGCCATATTGTATCACACCAAAAGTGACCACTTTGGCCACTGTTCTCATTTTCCTTCATCGCTGCCTTTAGGTAGTGCCTAAACATGATGACCTCTTCCTCATCCCACTGCAAATGACAATAAAAACAACAAATAAACCCCCCCAACAACTCACAATCAAAGACTTAACATTAAAAGTTTTGGAAACACCTGCAGCACTCACTGGTTAAGCCTTGTGAGAGTTGGTGAGGCTTTGTTAACAACTCCCCAACCACGCAGAAGCCAAGATATCTTTCAGCTTTGCTTAAAGTTTCAATCTGCTAAGCTGCATTAACATGACATGACTTCTTCTAAACTGTAACGTAAAAACCTGGTTGCTTTCGGTAGATGAGAGCTGATACTTCTCATCTTTTCCAGCAGAGGTAAGATGATTTTTCCAAGATACCAGTGGCAGTTTATCAGGTCACTAAAGTCAGGTCCTAACTGTAACTTAGCAAAGCACTGCACCCGCCTAAAGCACACTTGGGAGAACTGATTAAAAGAGAACACAACCACCTGAACTTGATACTGACACAGGGAGGGATTGAGGCTGAAGCCCCATACAGRCCTTAGGCTATATGGACCAGTGATGCTTGTGCTGGACCTACCTGGTAAAACTCTTTCTGCAACCACAGAGCAACACAGCCCTACCCATAGTTTCTTACAGTCTCACACACGTTTGTGAACAAGCCATCCAACTGGGACGGTCTGGATTCTTGCACGGGTCAGCAACAGTAAAAAGGCCTCTTCCTCACTGATACTCCTTGAGSAACAGCCCAGAAACTTCATCATGTTTATAAAAATATTTGAATAAAAATACACAGTATAACACACCTAATAAAYAGTACTTGCTAAATATTAGCTTTTTATATTTTACAGATTTAAAAGCCAGTTAAGAAAAAAATCAAAAGGAAAAATATTCAACTTTAATGTGTGGGGTTTGCMCTAAGTCTAGCTTAACAAAATACACATCTCCATTTGTTTTGCAGGCCATTTTAAATGTTGCTGAAGGAAAATTTTTAAACTGGTTCAAATCAATAATAAAAAATCAGTCTTAGAGTTGCACAAAGCAAAGATTTAATTACTGGGCGGTGTGTAGTGAAGCCCGTTGACAAACGTACTCATAAATATGTGATGGTAACATAACTAAGAGTATGAAGAGAGACTGAAAACTCGTGCTCTCACATGGAGCTTTCAAAAGGCCACACCTGACTGCAGGTAACTGTGGTGGATGCCGAGGCCTCCTTCCTTTCCCCTCACAACCTTCAGAGCTGCTTAGGCCACCCCAGCCGCTCAGCTCGCACTAGGATGAGGACTAACTGGGCTCAGGAGCCCCAGTTGTGCAACGGCCCAAATATTCAACAGAGGAAGCCAAAAAAAAGGAAATATCCYCCGCTATTTGCGAGCGAAGACCAAAGCCAGGCAACTAAAGCGCGCTCGGCCCCCACCCGGAGCGCCCCGAACCTGTGCCGGTGGCGCCCGCGGGCCCCTCAGCGCCGCATCGCGCCCGGCGGCGATGGCGGCTCCGAGCGCGGGCGCCCCGCTCCGTGCGCGCGCCCGCCGCAAGGCACCACGGGACGGCGGCCCGCGCCTTAAAGGGACCGCGGCGCCGCCCGGGGCAGCACGCGCGGGCCGAGCGGCCCCACGTGTGGAGCAAGCCAGGGGCGCGGGGAAAGCGGAGGAAGCAGTCTTTTCACCTAATTATTTTATTTTTTTCTCCATTATTGTTGTTTTTTTTCCCCTTCTCGCCATAGCAGAGACATTGTGTAAAAACTAACGCTGTGGAAGCGCTCAAAGGCGGGTGCAGTGGGAGAACGCACGTGCCCRAGGGAGCAGAAGGGCAATGTAAGTGCTTTAGGGGACCGATACACTCACTGGAGTAAAATCTACAGCATACTGGTGGTRAAAATGCCATAATTAGAAAAAGCATTGAAACGTGTGCTCCAAAGCTACTGCTCGGGACCAAGTACGAACAAATGTGGATCAAATGTGGAACAAACTCTGGATGCGCTAAACCCCAGGACATCACGGGCGGCGCCCCCTGCGACGCCGCCGTCCGCCACAGGCACGCGGCAGGCGTCCGAGGAAGCGCCTCCAGGCCGCGGCGGGAAGGCGGCTCCCCGGTGCGGGCGCCGGGGGCGCGGGGCTGGGCGCCGCGGCTCTCACCTGCGCGCGGGGCGGCCCTGCGCGCACTCCTGCCGCAGGAGCTGCGCGTAGAGCTGCTCCTTGCGCGACATGGCGGCGCCCGCCGCGCTGCCGGGCAACGCCGCGTCACCCCGCGGCCCGCCCGCCGGCCAATCAGCGAGCGCGGCGCCCGTAACGGCCGCCCGCGCCCTGCCCCGCCGCGCGCATGCGCGGGAGTCGCCTCAGCGCGGGGCTCCGCGAGGCGGCGGTTGCTTCCGCGCGAGCTCCAGGGATCGGGATTGTGGCGCTCTTGGAAGCACCGGGAGCAGCGCGGAGTCGCGTGCCCCTCGTGTGCCCTGTTCCGGGCCCTGTTACCGGAAAGAATCTTCGGGAATACCTGCCGGGCGCCTGGTTCTGCTACAGAATCCTGCCGCCTTGCCCTGCCTTTTAAGTGTGATTGGTGATGCGTGGGCCGCACTCGCTTAAATGCTGCGCACACACCAGCCTACGGACATGATAAAAGAGGGAAACCTGAGGTCGCGAAACCTCTGAGAGGTTTAAACCTTTACAGAGAGGACCTTTACAGAGAGGACAGAGAATGGACCAGAGCGGTGCTTTGTAACATGATGCTAACAATAAAATACGGCCTGGAAAAGTTAAGTTTAATGTTAAGTGAGCGAAACGAATGAGCTTTCGGCGGTCCGGCCCGTGCGGACATGAGTGCGCATGCGCGCGGCGCGGGCCGCCAAGGGGCGGGGCACCCGGTAGGCCCCGCCCCCTGGGCGCCGCCCCGGAAGCGCTCCTAGGTGACGGCCGCGCGGGCCGGGAGCGCCACAGCCGGGTGGTGGCGGCGACGGTTGGTGCCGGGCGCCGCCATGGAGCACATCCGCACCACCAAGGTACGGCCCGCGCGGCGCCGCGCTCCGC
>NW_020455888.1:700003-716808 GCF_003342845.1 Nothoprocta perdicaria | reverse complement strand
CACCGCCGCCCTCCGCGCTTGGGGTGTCCGCGGAGCGCCCGGTGCGCGGCCTGTGGGGCCTGCTGCCAGGGGCGCTGCCCGAGCGGCGGGAGGCCTCGTGAAATGACGTCCCGGTTGTAACGTCGGCGCCGCGAGGGCCTCCCCGGGTGGTACGAGGGCTGGCGGCGAGTGTGGAGGGGAAACAAAGAAAGCGCCGCTCGGGGAAAGGCCGCCACGGGGGGAGAGCGTCGTTCTGCCCTCGGGGTGCAGCTCCCTGCTGCTTATTTTGGTTTTGCTTAAAAAAAAATGTGGAAATCGCATAGTGCATTTTCTCACTTCGAGAGCTGGYCTGATTAGCGCTATGTTAGCCATCAGTGCATGTGCAACATGGAGATGATGATGCTCAGGCTGTTAGAAAAATCAGAGTAGGCATTTTGGATTTTTTTTCTGTCATTTTTTATTATTAGTGTTATAATTTGCCAATAGGAAGGAAGTAAAAGTATACAAAAGTCTCTTTCTCTTTCTGTAAATCCTCTGTAAGAGTGACTTTTAAGTTGCAGTGTCTGTAGAATTACATCTCAACAGTATTTTTTCCCTCTTGCTCAATAGCTCTGACTGCAAAGACTGTTGAAAAATATCCCCACTCCATCTRTTGTGTCCTGGAAATCGTCAAACCGCTAATGACCTGTCAGCTTGGCCAAAATCTGGACTTACAGATGTGTGTGGGGGGAAAAAAATATATGTCTATGTTGTATATTCCAGTTACAGCACTGGATTTATAACTAATCATTATACGAGGAAAAGAGTTTTATTTTTGTGGGGTATTAGTTGATACATGTTTTGCATGAAACTAGTTATGCCTGGTGGAGGAATTCCATCAAAGGTACTCTTAGTGACATTCTAGTTCATTATATGGAAGAATATTACATTAAACTAGCAAATTGGAGATACAGTTTCATTATCATCCCCTTTGTTTATAAACCTGAAACTCGCTTTGGAATATGATACTGCATTGTTGTGTTTATTTTGCCTTTAGTGGTTCTTATTCCAAAATGTTTCAGTGATACGGGCAGCTATTTAAGTTTCAAACCTGCAATTGAGAGGCTACATAAAGGCCTCTGACAGGTCACTGACTTATTTGCATCTGGTGGGAATTGTGTTTCTTCACGCAGCAGGGGCCTTGCTAGAAGGATAAGAGAGAAAAAAAAAAAAAAGCATAAGAACATAGTTGTGGAGAGAAACAAGCTCTGAAAGCAAATTTTAAAATGCTAACAGCTTATTTTTATATATACATGCATGCAAAAAAAGTTAATATTTTTAAGTAAGCTTCCTGCTTATAAATAACATSTAGTATTTACAGTCTATTAAATTTGCTTTATTTTTAAGCAAACTGAGTGGGTGCCCGGATATATGAGTGGATTAAGATGGGTATATAGTGCTTGATGATGATTATATTGATTAGCTAAAGCAAGAAACTAAAATACAGCATGCATTAGATACCCCCAAAGTTCTATTTCTGAATAGGCTTGAGTTCATTGTGACTATTACAAGATATTTTACTTTTTCTAATCTGACTGCGACCTGCGGTTTATTAGCTTTGATAAAGTAATAGTGACATAAAATTGTGTAATTACTGCAGTTGCACCCAGATAACTGATGTGCATTGAAATTGTCATCTGTAGGAGATGGTGATGAAATAGATGTTCCTCATTTTCAAACTTCAGTCTACTGTAAATGTTAAAGCCAAATGTCCTAGAAGTGTCAACATGTTGACCTGCAATAGATTTTTGTATGAAACTAAACCGTCCGAACAGATTTGCTGAGCATAGGAAATGAGGTCAACCTTAAAGTTGCTTCSTTCTGAGGATGTTTACTTTGTATACCTGAATAGCAATACATGAAGAAATACAGTTATACATAATACATGAAGAAAAACAGTTTAGAAAATGCCATAAACAGATGGTGAAAATGAAATACTAATAAGAATATAGTGGTTCAGCAATGACGTTTTAAAACTAAAATGGCTTTAAAAAATCAGAATAAAAATACATAATAAAATGCTGAAATTTCTTCAGTCAAATCTCTGGTAGCTGTGATAGACTTTTAGAAGATAATTTATTCATTCTATTCCATTTTACATGAATTTCAGTTGCTTTTTTAATTTTCAGAGACAAAATTTAGCCTTACTAGGTTATAAGAAATGAGTTAAGTGAGTTTTTTATTGTTTTATATGTGCTTTTAGTAGATGAATAATGGATTTGTACRTGCAAATTACAAATAGCTGAACATCAGTGCTGCAGATGAGGGCTCTCCTAGGTACCCCTTCTGGATGTTGCTCATGCCTGTGTAAGTTTTTGGAAGGGACCCAAAATTTCATGAGGGCAGCATCAAACCTTAAATAAGAGGTTTAGCTTGGTGCTATTGACAGGGTGCTGCCAAGAAATTGAGGCGTGTGGAGATAAGCCTCACACCCTGCTCCTCCCCTATTGTTCTGCACACTGGATGATGTAATGTTTACTTCAAATAGGGCAAACTGTGGAGCCTGGAAAGYTATGAACATCAGATAAAATGTAAAATATCTGGAAATCCCTTTCTCTGAAATATTTTTTCCATTGATATAATAATGCTAATCAAATGGCTTGAGGATAAATCTGTTCTTGCAAGAAGCAAGCTTGAAATGCCTCTGGTGTAAATGCCAGCACAGCCCTTGAATTTCTAGGAGGGTGTTCTGCTTTTATTGCTGTAATGCTTGCATTTCTTTGTGCTGTCTCATGTTGACTTTGAGATGAGGTTGTTATGATCTAKTTTTTTTTAAGCTACTCTTGGCAGTAGCCTTATGGTTGTTTTACAACTGTAGATGGCTGTGATGAGGATAGAGACAACCACTGGGCAGAATGAAGTGTAGATCTGAGATCAGCTGCTGCCRTACTAGTAACTAGCAGGAGATGATGTATGTGTTTGCTTCCCTGAGAGTGTGAGACACGTCTTGCAAGCTTAGTAATTGATAGTTTTATTTATTTTCTTATTTTTTAACTTAATGTACTTGCCTGTTTTACTAGGAAATAACCATAATAGTGGTTGGAATTAAATAATGAATCTTTTTAGCTCAGAAGAAAATCACATTTTACATACATAGATTAGGTATGAGCCTAGCATCATACACTTTGCTTCAGAGATAAAATACCCCATTTCAGAATAGAGATAGTCATTGCTAGTACCACAGTTTATCTGGAATTGCCTTATGTGCTATCTTATATCTTCTACTGTTTTCACAGTTACTGTACAAACTGTCAGAGCTTTTCTGAGGTCAGAATTTTACTTATAGCATTAATTTTGATTCTTCTCCTTTTTCTTATAGGTAGAGCAAGTGAAATTGCTAGACAGGTTCAGCACCAGCAATAAGTCGCTAACGGGAACTCTGTACCTTACTGCAACTCATCTCCTATTCATAGATTCCAGCCAGAGAGAGACCTGGGTAAGCATAATGGGTGCGTGTGGCTCCAAAGCACATGTTCTGCAAGTGCTTTTGTGCTGCCTTCCGCATCTGAGGTTGAATTTGTTTACTAAAACAATTTCTTAAGCTATGTTTTTCTTCATTCTTTTCTTATTTATGGCATAAGTTAAACATTTACAAACTATGCTTCTACTGTGCTAGGAATAATGTTTTCTTCTAAATAGTCTCCATATTTATCCCTGAACAAATGTGTGGTATTTTTCTTTAAATCCTTCTGACCTGCGTTGCAATTTGGAGGTAGGAGTATCTGCACTACTTGTACCTTACATTTAGATCCCGCCTAAATTAAATGAGACAGCAAAATCCAGAGGTGTATGGTCTGTTGAGATATTGGGGATTTCACATGCCTTTTCAGAATGGTGAGCAGCTATTTCTTCCAAAGAAGCTTCTTAAAAGATAAGAATTTGGAAGGGGCTGCAGCTCTGTGATAATGATGATGTTATAGGGTCAAAAGTGGCTAGCGCAGTAATGTCCATTAGTTTCCCTGCTCCGTGGGAGCACAGGGAGGCAGCAAGTTGTAGCAGCCAGTGTAGTGCAGCTCTGTGACTGAGCTGAACACTGCTAGGTCCATACACTTGAAATTTATTCAGGACAAAACCTTTTTTCCTTAGGAATGGCTCCCCCTTGTTTGTTTGTCCTTGTATTTCTTTCTGTGGTTAAGATTTCTCACCCTTAATCCTGTGTCCCAGTTACCCGTTTTGATGCCTCATTCTGCTTTATTATTTAAGTCATGTTTCAGTAGTTTGGTTTTAGATGCAGTGTGTGATTTTATTAAAAAAAGATAAAGTTATTGTCCTTTCATATGAAAGAAGCTGTCGGGGAGCATATGATTCGGAAGCGCTGTCTGTATCTCAACGTGCACTGTTCTTCTTGCTGAGCTTTTTTAATTAAACCTGTATGCAAAGTGTTGGATTTTTGTGATGCTCGCACAAGCACCAAGTATAACTACAATGTCTCCAAGGTGTAGACTCTTCATAAATGCCTATTTGGCAGCGTAGTTTTCAGATGCCTGTCTAATTCTAATCAATATTTGARAGGAGGAGATTGCTTCAGGAGGTAGCTGAAATGCTGTGGAGAACACATTGCTTAGCTGAGAGAATGGGTCTCTGGACTTCTTCCAGAGATTGATCGGTTGCAACTTTCTCACTGCTTCCCTGTGCTCTTTGTAGGTCTGCCCCAAACATTGAGTAAGTTCTGTGGAGGGGCTTTGTGTACCCATTTCTGTGGCTGTCTTCTGTTAAAGCGGTTGAAAGATTTTTAGCTGAGTTCACAGTCTTGTCCACTCCCTTCTCTCCATACCTTTTGTGTTGCCTCAGTTGCCCTCCTGGCTTGAAGGGTAGTAGGGCGAGCCTAGTAAAGTGGAGACTGATGCACAGAATGCTTAATGTGAACTACACTGATGGGCATCAACGAATGTCAAATACTGGAGTTTGGAAGTCTTTRATCATCTTTTAGTAGTCCGTTTCCTTTAAATTCTGAGACTTCTGTTCTTTGTAAACATTCAAGTATTTTTTCCTATTTTGTCTGGATGATGCATTCTTTTTATTATGGAATGTATTTCCATAAACCTTTACAAAAAAAAAAGAAAAAAAGCTGGTAAGCCCTTTGGCCCCATCTCATTACCTTTTTAGATGTTAAGCTTGTCAATTAGTAAAGTTAGAGAAAAGGACTAAACAACCACAATTTACATCTACTTCTGGATTTTGCACTTAAAAGGGTATTTATTGCTTGTTACAAATATTTAGATGACAGCTTTATTTAAAAAAAAAAGTGTGATTTTTTTAACATGTTATGGTAGGTAAACCAAAATGTGAATCTCATCTGTCTCCTTATAACTGAAGGATTGCCAACAAGTCAACATCTCTCAGAAGAGCTTAATATGTTTGTGTACCTGCTTTTGCAATATGTATGTACCTTCCTATTGACATTATTCATTGGTACCCTTACACTTTGAGTGCTTCTCTGCCATAGATACTACATCATCACATTGCTGCAGTGGAAAAACTTCCCTTGACCACTTCTGGCTGCCCCCTTGTGATCCAGTGCAAGAACTTCAGGATTGTTCATTTTGTTGTTCCCAGGGAGAGAGACTGTCATGACATTTATAATTCTCTGCTTCAGCTGTCAAGAACAGGTGAGATTTTCAACTGCAGAAGACATCCAGTATGTGCCTGGATAATAAGTTTGTGGGAAAAAACCTTTTTTTTCTCTGTACCCTTTTTTTTTTTTCATTTGTAAATGTGCTTGATGTGAGGTCTTTGAAGTGGCTTTGCTATGAGAAAGAATAGGGTATTGATCTTTGGATGTGAATTTGGAAGTTGTTGCATTGTCTGGATAGGAGCTTGTGGGGTTCCAGTAAAACCTGCATTTACAATGTCATTGCTAGAACAGTGGCCGAATGCCCACAGTTTCTCATAATTGATGAGTTTAAATAGATAAAATGCTATTGAACAAGTATTTTTGAGCTTCATGCAGTTTTAAAAATGAAGCTGAAACTCTGATGCTGAAGTAGCAATGCCAGTTTAGACTTAGAAGGCTATTTTTGTCAGTTTTTTTTTAATAATTTGGAAAGAGTATATTAGAAAATCATATATTTTTTTAAAAAGTTTTATCTTGCTCAATTAGAAAACTTAAACTTATTACTTGTGAAGAATGAGACTTGCATTTCTGTTCTTACCTCCAAAACTGATTCTTATCTTCTTAGCTTTTCTAAAGCTTTCTAACAATTCTTCAAATTTTTCTTAATTGACGGTCTTCAATTTCTGACCTTTGTTTTGTCTGTATGGCACTGCTGAAATACCATGAGCAAACTCTTTCAAAAAATTATCTCTTTAACTAAATATTTATAACTCTGTAAAATACTTGCACAAAAGTTGCAGGTTAAATATTTTCAGAGTACTAAATATCTTTTCAGTTTCACATGTGAGAGTCTTAGAATCAAGTGAGTTTTTTCTTTTTTTTTTTTTTTGTGCAATTTGGGCAATTTGAAGACTTGTATTAAACAAACCCACTTTGAACACCCTGTCTTGTGGCAGGAACCTGTGAATGAATATTGCTTTCTGGAGATGGGTCCCTAGACATCTCCTAAAGACTCCATGAAGAACTAGAACGCTCATGAGATAGATCTGGAGGCTTGATGGGTGCAAGGGGAATTGGACAGTCCCACAGCAGGAAACAGATGTCTTGAGAACTGGTGTTATTAGATAGAAAGAAATTTCATAGCATAAGAAGTTGGAATGCGCATCTGAAGACCCGAGGTGGCTGCCTGAGATACAGTTAGCAAGGTACAGATAAGGGATTCTGCGTGAGAGCACTGCAGTTTTCTGGCATCTCTTTTAATGTTTTTGAATGAGACTCAGCTGGGTAACATCCCTACCCAACATCTGGGGGCCAGCTTGTTATGTTCTTTTTTCTCTTTTACCTTATAGCACAATATGATGAGCTGTATGCCTTCTCCTACAACCCAAAACAAAATGCATCTGAGCAAGTCAAAGGCTGGCAACTTATTGATCTAGCAGAAGAATATAAGAGGATGGGAGTGCCAAATGCTAACTGGCAGCTGACYGATGCAAACCGTGAATATAAGGTAATGGTTTGATGGAACAAGTTGTTATACTTTGCTTCTCGTTTGCTGTCTCCTCTGGCTCTAGYCATATTGAAACACCAACACTCTGAAAACCCTTGGTTTCTTGCATAAGGTAACTCTTTCCATCTGCAAGTCTTTATCTCCTTAGTGGTGGGGGACTCTTTCACAGCCGGTTCATTGAAGGTTCCTGCAGTGCCTGAGAAGAGGGAGCATGTGCATGGGCACCCGTATTCTTACAGTATAAAGTCCCCTCAGTTTGCTTACCTGAAACCCAGGCACAGCAATTACGATGTCTTGCTATTCTGTTGCAGCCYTCTTAACTGAGAAGGATTCTGCTTTGGCATTTGCTGCCCTGGGTTGGGGAGGCAGTGGCTCCAGTGGAATTAATACTATTTTGTACTAATAAAACAATGAGAGAAGTACTTTCAGTATCTTATTTAAAACAAATTCTTAATGCTTCTACTCAAGAGTCTTCAGCCTTGAGAGAGGAATGCTAGTAGAGCAGTGCTTTCCAGGAGTGATTCTATCGCCATCACATCAGTTTAATTTTTTGTGGTCTGTTTCCTCTCACGAGATATTTACGTGTATATGCAAAAGCTTGCAGATATTTACCCTTTGCCTTTTGTTATCTTAACCTCTCCCAAACTGAAAGCATTGAAATTATCTTAGACTATATATCTAGTGCTACGCTTGTGTGCCCTATATAAAATTCTTCTGTTGTATATCTGTCTCTTCCAGATTTGTGAAACTTATCCTAAAGAACTTTATGTTCCTAGAACTGCAAGCAAACCTATAATTGTTGGTAGCTCCAAGTTCAGAAGCAAAGGAAGATTCCCRGTGTTGTCTTATTATCATAAAGATAAAGAGGTATAATCTGTATTTCTCAATATCCACCAGTAGCTCAGGACAGGAAATGAGGAAATAAGTATACTAACTTATCTATAGGAGGATGGTACAACTCATGATAACCTTAAATACAACTAACCTGAGTGGTGTCTAAGCTGAGGTATGCTAAGCCAGTTAAAAAAAAAATCTTAAGTAATCAGTTGAATGTCTTTAAAGCTTTCAGAAATAGTCTTAAGATAAACTGAAGATAGTTTTATTTCAAGTGTTCTGTCTTGGTAATAAATAAGCAATGGAATGTTAGATCAAAATGGAGGCAGAGAGAAACCAGAGAAAAAAGGCTAGAACACCAAATGAGGTGACAATTTCCAGGTTTAAAAAGAAGTCTAAAGACTGAAAAATCAAATTCTGTGGGGTTTGACAGAAAGTAACTTTCTGTGTGAAGCAGCAGCTGCCTGTCACAGCTGGTGGGCCTTTTTAAGAGGAGAGCGTGGTTGTCACCTTGTCAAGCTGGGCATTTGTGAAAAAAGAATGTAAAACTAATTGATACATTTGGGGCTGGCTGCTAATTGGAAGATCTACCGTATATCAGCTGAAATGGAATGCTATAATAGAAAACAAGGTTGA
Organism: Nothoprocta perdicaria; assembly: GCF_003342845.1. NCBI lineage: Eukaryota > Metazoa > Chordata > Aves > Tinamiformes > Tinamidae > Nothoprocta > Nothoprocta perdicaria. Next base: position 708,259 of record NW_020455888.1, on the reverse strand, counting down.
AAATTACTTTGTTCAATAATATTAATAAAAAAAAAAAAAGTGTTAACAGCATTCATTGTATACCTAGTACTTTATTTTCATAAGTGCTTCAAAGAAAGGCATGAAACCATTGTTAACGTGTTCTTTGATTTCTGTGGCAGGCTGCAATTTGCAGGTGCAGTCAACCTCTTTCAGGTTTCAGCGCGAGGTGCCTGGAAGATGAGCACATGTTGCAAGCAATCAGTAAAGCAAATCCTTCCAATCGCTTCATGTAYGTCATGGACACCAGGCCAAAGGTGTGTGCTTCCATGGGCTGCTCTTTCTTTTCGTTTCAAGTGTTAGAAGAGGGTACAGGGATATTTAGGATTTGTAAAGATTTAGAATTAAATACAAATCTCCTGGGCCAAAGTACTTTTTAAAAGGTGAATATAAGTCTTTCAAGCAGTAAATGCTTCCTTTCTTGAACTGGATCCCTCAGGACTTGGCTGGAATTCCTTCAGTACGTCCATGATTTGGGGGGAAGTTGGATTTAAATATAGTACTTTAAAYATGGGCAAGGGCAAACTAACACTCCATTTTGAGCATCATCTTGGAGTAAGATTCAAGTCAGCTTTATTTGGGCTGAGATTCACAGAGAAGTGGTGAGTTAGATTATTTTGAAATGGAAGGGAGGAGTGTTCTGTGGGAGTGCAATTTGAAAGCTGCTCTTATCTCACTAGGGAAAAGAAGGGSAAATTCAAAATCTGTTGTAACAGTGTGAAGTCATACTTGAACACTGCCAACTGATTTTTTTTTTTTTTTTTTGGCTTATTTTTGAGCTGTCATGTGATATATGGGATCATTTTCACTTCAGACTCTCATTTAGACTGGTACTCATTGCATTTAAATCTCCCTGAACACAGAGGCTGGAAAGGAAGGATGTGAAGCACAAGTCCTGCCCTGTAGCATCTTAGCTATATTAAGCAGATTGCTGCAGTTGGTCTGATGGGCAAACTGAAATTGTGCCACCTTTAGGTTTTTTGAGTGTTGTACTTTTTATAGCTGCCAACAGTCTATTAGCTTGTTTCCAGAAAAAAAAAAATCTAGTGGATTTTTTTAGGATGCCTGAAAAGTGTGTGTGTGTGTGTGKTTAAGTCTGSATAAGTCTTTTTAGCTTATGTTAACCGTGTAGCAATCACTGCTTTCAGAAATGCTTTTTCAATAAGCAACTGTTTGTGGAGATATGGAGGCTACAACAGGAAAATACTAAAAGCATTAATCAGAGTTGTCAGTTTTCAATATTAAAAAGCATGCCTTGACAGTGAGGGTGACAGGGCCCTGGCACAGRCTGCCCAGGGAGGCTGTGGAGTCTCCTTCCCTGGAGATCTTCCCAACCCGCCTGGCTGCCACCCTGTGCCYCGTGCTCTGGGTGTCCCTGCKGGAGCAGGGGGTTGCACTGGGTGATCTCTAGAGGTCCCTTCCMACCTCARYCCTCCTGTGWTTCTGTGATCAGGCAGCCTATATAGTACTTATTGCCTTACACTTGTTATATGTGCTTGTCTTTTCAATTATTGAAATTGCTTGACTTAGATTGTTAGGCAAAATGAAATGGAAGCCAATTATCACTTTTCAGTTTTTCTATTTTACTCTCTTAAGCTTAATGCAATGGCAAACAGAGCTGCTGGGAAAGGCTATGAAAATGAAGACAACTACTCTAACATTAGGTTCCAGTTTGTTGGAATTGAAAATATTCATGTAATGAGATCCAGCTTACAAAAACTGTTGGAAGGTAGGTTCCAATTGTAATATAATAGTGTGTGTGCACTATATATTTTTATATTTATATAAATATAAATTTAAAAAACAGGATGAGTGCTCTTCCGAAGTCTTAGATACCTGTGAAGGAAAGTAGGGTGGCACATCTGTTTTGGTGAACTTGGTTGAATATGTCAGCATCTTGCAAGAGATTTCTGCATCAGATGATAATATTTGTGTGTGTGCATATGTGTAAAATTGCATGTGTATATTGTGTGCATGTGTATATAAATATGTAAAATGTAGGTTTGTGTGTGTCTGTATAAAGTTTTCCAGTCCTTCAAGCAGCACTTACTTGCACAGAACTCATATATATATATACTTCCTACTATATATATTTATATACACACACTACGTGTGTGTGTGTGTGTGTGTRTTTTTATATTGTGTGTATGTATATTGCATGCAAGCATTGAACTCTGTGGCCTGGCAAGTGGCACCTGTGCTCATAGGTGTATCTTGTATGGCGTTTAAGGAAAGTGAATCAGTTACAATTACCACTGTCAGCTAGAGGATGGTAAAAATGAAATGTTAGATATTTCCTATTTCCATCTTGATATCTTGCTTTGTAGTTCTGTTAACATTTTATTTAGATTGAAGGGCTGAAAAAATACCACTGTTTTTGTATAATAATGTTTGGTTTATAAGTGTACACAGCACATAGATGTTCRTTTTTTTGCAATTTTTAATTTTTACACTCTGAAATTTGGCAAAAACGAAATGTAGCAACTTGTCCCAAGTTTCAACTGTGCCTTCAAACACTGTTCTTTGTGTGAGGGTGCTATTCCCATTACTTGCTGSTTTGTGGGATATCGGAGGGGAAGAGAAGAGGGGAATGGAATCATCTCCCTCAAAAATGTAGGAAATGAGTTCAAAGGTCTGAAAATGTAGGGAGGCAGTTAACAGATGGCTCTTSAGGTTCTTGTAGGCATGTGCTGTCAGTGAGGTTGCTTGGAGGAAAATGCTATGAAAAGGGCTCATAAGTTCAGGTAGGCGAGTGCTGCTGGGCTCTTGAGCAGCAGCTTTCCCCGGTCGTGCTGAGCAGAGTGTTCTTGAGCTGGGAATGTGCTTCCAGTGACCCTATTCTTTCAAAACTCATYGTAATTGGAACTATCTCCAGTTTTGTTCACAACAAACAGCAGTTCTCTTTCGGGCTTGTGGCCTGATCCTTGGCTTTCTGCTTATCTGTCTGAGCTTGTAGTTTACCAGAAGTGTAACTTATTTTCACAATAACCTCTCCTGGTCTATAGCAGGATCTAATGAAATAAATAAGAAGATATTTGTTTATAAGTAGAACATGAGACAGTCCTTCCCACGCCTCTCTGGAATGGGGCCACACCATGGAGCATGTTACAGGGGTTTGCAGCCTGTTCTTTTGCTCCAGTTCAGTTTTCCTTAGAGATTCTGCAYGCAGTGAGGCAAAACTCTAAAATATTCATCTCCGATGTGGGCACGATGATTTTATTCCTAACGATGGGCAGTGGTTCAGTCTGCTTGTTCAACACTGGTAGAAGAATCCTCACATAGAGTAAGCTATKGAAGATACTGAATCTGGAAACATCCAGTTTCCATACTGTGCATGCAAGAAGACATCATTACTTGTCAGAAAAGCTTGACAAGCGAAAAGGCTTTGCTTATATCGAGAAAAGACATTTCTGCAGGATGTGTGCAGCCATGTTGAGGGATGATAGTGATTCAGGAGGGTATCTTCTTCYGTCTCCGCTCCCTGCCTTCTATGGGTACCATAAATCATCTTCAGCCCTTTTGGGGACCGCTAGAGACTGGGAGTGATTCTAMCACATAAAGAATTAAACTCATATTACTGCAATTTATTTCATCACTAAGGAATTTAAAACATCCTTATTAATTCCCAGAAACGGGGAATTGTTATTTGTTAGTTTTGCATTGGCTCATGAGACCATAGAAGTCTAGCTAGGAGGAGAAAATGTCACAGATGAAATGCTTATACYAAGCTGGAAATACTGATCAAAGGCCAGGTTTGATAGAAATATCTAGGTGAGAGCAAACTAAGGGCTGAAAACCTGTTTATTTTCTCACTGAGAACTTAKGCTGATGCTTTCATGTCTTGGCTGATCCCCCCTTGTGGGGCAGACCTTTCATGGGGAAATCTCTTGCGTGGTGCTAGTGCTTTTTCATCAAAGGCCAGAGCAAACTGAACACAGGCTTTGCTGGTTTTACTGATATTTGATAGCTCTAGGCTGCTGTTTAACATGAGGTTTTGTGACCAGGGGGTTCTTCTGTCTGTTTTGTTGAGAGTCTTTACGAAGAGCGATGCTTTATTGGGTTGGGAGTTTGTTACAGCGCYGAGTGGCAACAGGCGTCGCAGATCTTCTGGTCAGCGGGGACTCTGCTATAACCCGTGTGGCCGGGAGCTGGGAAACACACGGACGTGGCCTGCAGATGCAGGAAGGCTGCAGGACTAGGGGTTTYTTGGGAGCCTTCCTTGCTGCCTGGGACTTGAGTGAATGTGAAAATGAGTCTCAGGATGACTTGGTGACCTTTATCCACCCCTCTCTGTACTGACTAATTTCCTCCTGTACCCAGAGATGARGATTATTTTGCAACTTGCATATGAATGGCCTCGCTGTCAGCTTTCTGGTGTTTTTGTTTGTTTTTGTTTCATTTGGAGCTTTAGCCTGGTAGAAGATAGTTTTTCCTGGTGGCAGTAGGAGGTGCTTTTGTAGGTAGCAACTTAAGGAATTAAGGATTTTTCTCTTAGGATCATGCAAGTATATTAGCCAGGGAATTTATTTTAATGCCACAAGTTCCTGATTGGAACAGTAATGTTARACTCTGGGAGCTGGGGATGGAAATGACTAGTGAAAAGCAGTTTCTATCTGATAGATACTTGGTGTGCTACAAAATTCAGGCTGCTCTGTCTTTTTGTGAGTGGGTGACCACCCACGCGAGCCCCATGGGTCTACCTCTGTAACCATTGTTGCTACACTGGGAGGCAGCTTTCCTTTAATTCTGGTTTTCCTTTTCCTGCCCCTTCCCTTAGCCTCAGCCTTTAAGGTTCAAAGCCCACCCTTCCAGAGTAGGAGAGGCTTCGGGATGGGAGTTGTAGTGGTCTCGAGAGACACAAAACTTGCTCCATGGGGCTTCTGCTTCCATTGCTGWCCCCATCCTGCACTCGCTGTTCTGCCCTGTCTGAGGGTCTGCCCTGTCTGAGGGTCACTGCTTGGTTGCAATGATAATAATAGCCTGTAAATATTGCTGGCAAGCTCATAAGCTTGCACTTTATCTTTTTGGTAAAAATAAATGAATGCCAAGATCTTATTCTTGTCCTTTATGGCCCTTATAGTTCTGCAGAGCTGAGTTTTAGTTGGGGAGCATATTTTGTATTGCCTCCTTCATCCCTTCATGAGTTTTCCTAAAAGATGCTTCAAATCCCCTCACAATCTGTGTATTGTTGTCAATACGCTTCTCCCATTGCTGAGCAGAGGAAGCTGCAACTTTGTAGAGCTTTCTAACTCTGCTGGTTTCTTCYAGTGAGTGGTACGAAGGGTTTGTCTGTCAACGACTTCTTGTCTGGTTTGGAGAGCTCTGGATGGCTCCGTCACATCAAAGCTGTCCTGGATGCTGCCGTCTTCCTTGTCAAGGTAACTTGGGGGCTGCGCCTTTCTCGGGGAGCACAGGGTGACTCGATCCCTGGCAAGGTTAAGCTTAATGTTGGAAGTGTAAAATTCCCTAAATGCAGTCATCTTTAGTTCACTTTACTGACCTATTTTTGGAGAGAAGGAGAAGCTTGAAATAAAACAGCATACCTGACATGTCCATGTGTAAGTATTGCATGTTTCTGAAGTTAACTGCAAAGTTATTGAATGTGCTGGCTAAAGTTTGAGGTTTATTACATGCTGTTTGAGTTACTGACGCATGAGGGGTCCTTTATGCTATTAGTTCTCTTGGGTACTTGTGAAAGATGCAGCCAATTTGCAGGGAAGCGGRGGAAACCAGCTTCATTTAGATGATGCTGAAGAACAAGTTATGAGGTCCTAATTGCAGAGAGGTCAAACTGGCTGCATGCTGAGTAATTTGGCAAGGAGATGGGACTGTATATGGAAAAATCCAAGAAACTATGGCCTTTTCAGGCAGCTATGAAGCAAACATTTTTATTTTTGAGGGGAGTGATAGAGCGTGCTGGCCTCTCTCTAACTAGCTGAAACAACAAGATTTATGTTAAAGTGGGGTCTTCTAGAGGTGACCCACCAAATTACTGCATTGACAAGATTTTAATTCTCAGTTGGAGGTAGTGAGCACTTCCTTGTCCTTTTATATTGATTAACAAGCAGGTATTTTTTGTCTTATACATCTTGCTTGGTCTGTAATATGTCATGTGCTTTTTTTCTTCAGTATTAATAGAAAACGTATTTAAAAATTTAAGAGGATAAAAAGAGAAGTGGGGCCCACTGTGTAGAAGTTGCTGTTGCTTTCCACTGTGACCTTTGYACAAGATATTTCTTTCCCTTACAGAGTGTTTTCTGCATTTCACTGGAGAAGAGTTTGTAGTTTTCTAATTAGTATCTAATCTTTCCTCATAAATATTTTTCTTTTGTCTGTTGAAATGGGCAGTGCTGAGAGTTTGCAATAAATGTAGCTTTYGTAATTATTTACTAAATTCTAACATCTACCTTGAATATTCACTAAAAACAATGATGTTTTGCTTTGCAGGCAATAGCAATTGAAAGTGCTAGTGTGTTAGTGCACTGCTCAGATGGCTGGGATAGAACTTCCCAAGTTTGTTCCCTTGGAGCTCTCCTACTAGATTCCTATTACAGAACCATTAAAGGCTTCATGGTAAGCATGCTGTGTATTACTGATTTGCTTCTTGGTAAATCAGGATGTAAAAGGTAAACTATGCTAGTAGGAGTGAAATACTAACACTTTTCCCCCATACTTTACTGTTTTTTTTCTTGTTTGTTGTTAATTGCTTATTAGTTGCTGTAAACCTTTTGCAGCAAGTGAGGTCTTGCTTTACACGCAGTAAAGCAGTAAGCCTGGTTTACAGCAGTTGTCAATCTAAACTCGGTTCTGCTGGGGTTTATAAATGTGCTTGTATTTAGTACAGTTAAACTAGATGGGACTTTGACAATCTGCTGCAAAGGAATCTTTCAAGAAAAGGCACTACCTGCCAAGTGACAAATACTTGCCTTTATTGTAATTAAATGACTCAGAATGAAAACACAATATGCAGATAGGTTATGAAGGTAATACTGCAGTTATAAGACTTAATAATATTACTAAGAATGCTGTTTTTCCCTTCTAGGTCTTGATAGAGAAGGATTGGATTGCTTTTGGGCACAAATTCTCTGACAGGTAAATCACTTTTCCAGTAACCAAAAATGTCTGTGTGTACACATTTCAGCTCCTTCAGTGAGCTGAAGGATAAATATTCCAGTAAGAGTCACTTAACATTTTACATTAATGTTTATGTCCTTCTGTACTTAAAAAGCKTATGGAATTAACATACTTAAACTACTACAGTGTTCCTGGAAACTCTGCAATGAGTAGACTGGTATCAGTAGGCAGTGCACTATGTATTTTACATCTGAACATTTGTTGAAGTACCTGTTGGATAATTGTTTTATAGAACAAACACATTTCTTGAGCTACTGGTTGCCTGCTCTCGGATGTTGATGACAGCTGCTGGCTCTGCACACGTGCTGAGAAAATGCAAGACCAATCCCAAGCCACCTTCCAGTCACTTAGGCAACATAAAACACAGTTTCAAACTTTTGATCTTTTTAAAATGAGCTTGTGTTTACCTTTGATTTTAATGTTGAAATAATGCCTAGCTTGAAATGTGCTATATGCTCAAAGCTTTTCTTTTTTTTTCCCTCACCTCATCTGACTTGCAGCAGCTACAAGAATAGCCTTACTACTATATATGTTACTTCTAGTTGCCATACTCCTAATGTTTACTATAGAAATAATAGACAACAAAAGACACTCTTAATTTTGTCTAGTGTTAATTTTCTGTACTGAATCCAGAGGCAGGGGAGGGGAAATCAGAAAGATAGCCTAAATATGGACTTACCTAAAAATTGCTCCAGTTTTAAGCTAGGTACCCTGTCTCCAAACCAGAACTAGTATCAAAATACCGCTGTCTCCAAACTAAAACTAGTGTCAAATTGATGTAGGGTAGTTAAAGGTAAGTCGTTTTTTTTGTCTGTAACTTAAACTGTTTTGTTCTTTTTATGGAATTTTTGTAGGTGYTGCCAGTTGGATGGTGACCCAAAAGAAATCTCACCAGTGTTCACGCAGTTCTTGGAATGTGTGTGGAATCTGATGGAGCAATTCCCTCAAGCCTTTGAGTACAATGAAGCCTTCCTCCTTCAGATCCATGAGCACGTCCATTCCTGTCAGTTTGGAAACTTCCTTGGAAACTGCCAGAAAGAGCGGGAAGAGCTAAAGTAAGCACATCTATTGAAGTGTGTCTTGCCTCTTTTTTTTTTTTTTTTA